>NC_067203.1:12291091-12492126 GCF_026262505.1 Trichomonas vaginalis G3 | reverse complement strand
TCAATAGATTCATCCAAGAAAAATTCAAAAAGTATCCGGCTTTGAAGTCCTCTAACAAATCAAATGGAGTTGCTGGTTCACATTATAATTTCTGTTGTAAATGTCATTGTATCCGCTGGTTCAGGAAAATCTTCTTTGTTAGTCTGCATCACATTACATTTTGTGTTCTGCTTTCTTATCTACATTGTTGGTAGTTCATGTGCTTCAAATAGTTTCTGGCATGACTTTCAATGTTCCTGCAACTCTTATCTAAACTGTTAAGAGTATCTTTTACGCTTGTACTTGGATTTTCTGAATGGTGCACTGAACCAAGGTCAAAGTTCAATATTATGTCGTCTGCTCTAACAGTAGTGAAGGATTTATGTGTTATGTTCTTGTCAGCTTTCTGTCTAATGTAGCTCTGAAGTTCATTTATATCGGCAATGTTGTGTTTATGAGATTTCAAAACTTTGTCGTTGCTTCGAGTTCACTTTGTCAGCTTTATTTTAATAGCATCTTTCAAACGTTTTTTGCCTTAACCTCTTACATAAATCTTGGTTCAACTAATACACGTTAACATTGAAAGTAGAGGATAAATTTCACCGGTATACCAAATGCTTTCTGGTGCTTTAGCTACATCAATACTGTACAGTACAGCTTATGTCATAACTTTAGCACGAATGTATTTATATTCTTCTTTCATTAACATTTTTGTTCTTCGCTTCATCACTTCTTGTTAATGAGTATCCATGGTAGTCCGTATATCAATCTGTTCGTCTGAAGTTATATAATGAACATGGTTCTTGTCCGCTTTACTATTTAATGTAGCTTGAAGTTATTTATATCGGAGATGTTGTGTTTTATGAGATTTCAAAACTTTGTTCATTGCGTCAAGTTCATCTTTTGTCCGCTTTAATATTTAATGTAGCTTGAAGTTCATTTATATCGGAGTATTGTGTTTATGTTCTTATCTGCTTTTTCGGCTAATTTCTCTTCTATTCATTTATTTCAAGTTCATGCCCTACACCACCTCCCGAAGAAGTATTTTTTCTTCAGCTTCTTGAAGAACGTCCACTTCGCCATCTTTGGTGTCAATAAGGAGACTTTGAGTTAAACCTTCTCCTGTTCCTAATGGATGTTTGTAAAACTTCTCTCTTCACCATGTTCGGCGTCATGGTCGTCATCATATCTTGTGAACTCAGAGATGTTGTCATACATTAAGCATATCTGTCTCAAAAGTTCTTGCTATTTGACAACTGGAACGAAAGATATACAAACTTTCAATCATCTCTAAGTCAAGTCTGCTTTCTTAGTATTTCTTGAATGTTATGCAATGAGAAAGCAGGTACCTTGGAAAATATTCTCGAACAATATTCATTAGCTGTTGGGTTTTGGTGGTTCTTTTGGAGGTTTCTGTTGTTTCAGTTCTTCTGTAGGTTCTGTTGGAGTTTCTGCATCTCTATTGACTATTCAATGCTCTTGCTCTCAAAGACCTAAATGTTTGAAGGCACCGGGTTTTACAAGGACTTTATAATGCTTTAATAGTTCCTGGTAAGTTATTGTTAGCATTTAAGTAAGTTCCTTATGCTTCCATCATGTACGTCCATAGACATATGTAAAATCTATACTTTTCTTGTAGTCAGCAATAGACTGACTGTGATTTTTTAAAGATTTGTCAATACCTTTAACCAATCTTTCATGCATGTCTGAGACTGAGCAAGAATATCATTTTTGCTTCCTTTAGTGTTATTTTGTGCTTGTCGTAAAGTATCCAATCCCGTACGTGCATTGTTTGCTATACGTCTTACAGTATCTATTTGACTCCTTGTTTCTTGCATCCAACCAGATAAAGTTTTATAGTATCCGAACCATTTGAAATGAAGTTCAAAGCATTTTTAACGTCATTTAAAACTTCTTCCAAGTCCGCATATCTTTCCGATTTGGTATGAAGAACTCCATATGAAGCAGCTGTTTAAACCAGTATTATATAAGGTCCATAATCCATGATTTTAGCAGTTTTTCCATCCTTTCCATCCTTTTCATCAAACCGTTTTCGCTTGAGGTCCTTGTAGTTCCTTGATATTCCTTGTATTCCTTGTATTCCTTGTGGTCCTTGAGGTCCGGTGTCACCCTTCTCTGTCTCTTCAGTCATCTTTATGTTCGTTATTAATATTCTAATTGGTCATAAGGTGTACATCATTACTGCTACCAGCAACGCCGAGGAATTTTGTTTTCATCATTAACTAAATTCTTTAGCCATTTAATGTTGTCGTCAAAATCGGAAAGCTCTTTAACAATTCAATGAGAACAATTTAATACTTTCACTAATGAGGCATCTACTGTACGAATTTATATATTGCACCGTTCCATCATTTATGATGAACCTTGTTGTTGTAATGATGGGTCATAAGTGTTAAAGTATCGAAATCAATGACTTTTTTTAGTTGTTTTCCATCGTCAATGACTAAATCATTGCCTTCAATGGTTAAGTTGAGTTTTCGTTTACATAGTTCATGCTATGCTCTTTCTTGCTTCCTTTGTTTCATACGCATATGCGCAATAGTCATATTTTAATTGAGAAATAAAATGTTGTTCTATTTGCAAAGTACAGACCCAACGAATACGGGACAGTAAAGCTCAAACAAACTAGGTTCAGAATGAGCGCTTGCTTTCAGAGTTGTTGACTTCAATACTATCGCAACTTTTGTTAACAGATGAAACAGATTTCTTGTGGAGTTTGAAATAGATGACAAAGAAGTGTTTTGTAACATTTCCTAACAGAGCCGAGTACAGAATAGATAAATTGCTGGAGTCATGAGTACTCTCATAAATGAAGAAACTATTGACAACATAGATGTCGAACTCTCTTCTGAGGAACATTGAGTTCAGTAGCAAGAAAGAGTTCAAGATCCAAGAATAGAGTCATAGAGTACAACTTCTTCTGGGAGCATACCATATGACATTTCCTTTGAAAAGTTGTTGACAAGACGATTGAGATGAATATCTGTTCATACGTTATTTATGGTATATTGTTTGTGTCGATTAGTCAAAAATAGCTAATGTCACAGGTTATTTCAGGAGTTAATAGTAAAGGTTCAGTAGAATATAAATCCTTCTGTTTGCGTCATTCAATGGTTCATTCCAAAACGTTCTGTCATGGCACTCATTTAGCGTATGGGTTCGCATTAGTCCAGTAATTTGAAAGAACATGCAATCAGACTGTTGATTTCAAGGAGAGCCTGTAGACTGAAGGCCCCAGTGCGATAGCACTGTTGAATTGACTTTTTAAGAATAATATTAAATGCAACAGCTTACAAGAGAACTCAGAGCCTAAACAATTAAGTATGAATGTTATGTAATTAGGTCATGGAACTTTTTGTTGGTTGATGAAAAATGATTAGGGTCATCAAGGGCAGGAATTTGAGGCTGCTCGCGCGACGAACCTATATATTGATTAGTGCATCGGGAACAGACTACCAAGCGTCAAAGGGCGCGCAAGGCATATGTAGGACTTTGACAGTTATGAAGATAGTGTTTGCAGAATGAGGTCGTCTGGTTGAGAGATTTTGCGACGATATTAAAATTGCTAACTTGAATTTTTTGACTGACGGCGGCAATAGCGACCAAGATGGGCTCAAAAGAGCCTTCCCTGACTGCTTTAATTTACTAAAACAGATATTTCAAGCAACGTGCTTATACGTTAAGTAAAGATATTTTGTAAATCTCTCTCGAATATTTATAGCTTAAACTCAACTCCTGTGTTCCTCGTGTTTACACATGAATGCGGGATGTTTACCATATTTATATGAATAGTCGGAGTTTTGACCACAGCATGGTCGATCTAGCCGGCGAGATAGTCCAATGACACAGTTGTTTCCCTGTATATTCGTGGAGAAATAACATTTCAAGGTTCCTCGATATTTGTATTAGAATGTGACTTATGGTCATCGTGCTTACCTTTATAAGATTTGTCAAAGCTTCTTAAAATCGTCTTTTGAAGTAAAATTTGGGTTTGGTAATAACTGAAAAGGTAAATGTCTACGTTATCTGAAGGATTTTGTTGAAGCATTTGGTGCTACAGGGTTTGTCCGTTGGCTTTCTTTCTTTGGAAAGAAATTTGGTCAAGTGGTGGAGTACTCTAACTTAACATTGCAATGTAGGCGTTAGCGTATTGGAAGCTGAAGTTATAAATTCACGGCGCCATGCCCAAGACCGAAGGTCGCCGACTTAAAGTTCTTGGCTTCTTTTTCACTTTCAAACACCTCTGAAACTATCAGTGTTCTTTATGACCATATTGCTTTTGTCCGTTCGTGAGTCAACATTTTGATGGTTGTTCAATTGGAACTTAACGGCAACCAGCTAAGAAAGTGGATTTTGCTTCTCATGTTCATAATAGAATAAAAACCTTTTTATATTGTATGAAATGAACAGATATAGCTCGACCAGAGGGGTTTTGAAATAGTAAAGTAAACGAATGAAAATATTGTTGAATTCACTGGAGACAGGAGCTGTGTATAAAGATGCTAGAGACTACTGTTTTAACAAAGAGCTAGAGGGAAGTACAAGAAAATTACAAGGAAACGAAGCAGGAATAATGAACAAAGGGTGGGAACCTAAATAAAAAAATTTTATGTCAATGATGCTCAGGAGGTTACAAACAATAAAGTCAAATGCAAGAGAGAGTTATAGAAGGTTTATGCTTCTCAAAGGTGAAAAGCCTTCATTTAAAGAACAGCTATTCTAACACATATCCTCAAAGCTAAAACGGATGGGGAAGGTGATGATATGAATGAAGCAAAAATATTAACAGAAATGCGACAGGATGCATGGAATTTTGTTTTAACCATCAGTCATTGAAGGTTAAACTTTAAAACAATGTTGGTCGTTCCATGGAATGTTTTTTGGCTTAATGGTATTAGTCCATGGATATGAAATCTGAGGTATGAGAGGAGAGATGAAGAGACTTTTATGCTTTCCCCCCTCTGAAAAAAAAAATTTTTTTTTTTTCTTCAAAAAGGTAATTGTTATAACATGACTGTTATTCCAAGATGAGTTTTCAATTGTCATAGCGTGAGAAACCTTGAAAGATAACGAAGTCCAGATTAATGAGTCAACGTTTTAGGTAGAGTCTTACAAGCAGTGGAAAACGCCATGTTTGCATAAGTATTGCTACAGTTAAGTGGTAATAGTCTGACTTTAGTTATGATCGTTAGCTAATGGGTCAGAGTCTGCTTTTGACACTAAACCTTTTACGGGAAGTCGTCACAAACCGAGCAGATTGTGTTTGAAGGATACTTTTTTGAAGGAGGTAATTCTTGGGGCTTTGAGTTGGACGATCTGATCTAGATCATTGTAAAACTCCTGTTGCAGTATATTCTGTGTTGTTCTCTGGGTTAATGTTCGTCATTTATATGAGAATAAACATTTTTACTCATAACAAATGAGATCGAAGTCAATTCTTTATGGTGCAGCTAATCTTCCAATTGAACCAACAAGCAATGTTGATTCAAGAACAACTAATAACATTGTGATAAGAACTATATCCATCTGGTACAGTAAGTGATGCTCCAACAGAGATAAAAAAGAGGAAACAACTACGAACTCAGAAGCACCAATGTATCCTCCTCCTTTAAGTCCATTAACTTCCAACCTGACCTCATCGAGATCTGTGGAGACTTCATCGAGGATTGGTGTAGAAGAGTATTTACTTAGTATATACCAGAAGATACTTCTAGACCAAGACAAAGAGCTCTTTTCTAACTTAGTGAGCAAAGATCAGATCTTACTACCTAAGCCAGACTTGGAAGAAGTTGTTCACAGAATGACTGGGTTCAAGTGTGAAATAGACCTACTGGACCCAGACATCACATGTTGTGGTATTCCACCACCTTTCTCAAAAAATAGCTCAGATCAGAATCATTGATGAGAACAATATTGCTCAAGAGTTTAAGTATGCATATAATGCACAATATACTGAGTTAATAAGTAGGTATAATTTATGTCTTAAGTATGTTATTGTTTAACCAAAAAATTTTTTATCTAATGTTAAATATGGTTGTTCAAACAAGAACAAAAGCACAAATGTTTCAAGACTTACTCAATAAAACTTATTGTTTACTCAAGTAATTATTTTAGAACGTTTCGACGTACTCCTTGATCTTATCAAGAGCTTCGAGCATCCGCTTCTTTGCATTGTACTTGGCGAGGATGGCTTGCTCAATGGTGAGCTCGAAGGCTTCTTTACCGATCGGACGGTGATCGCGAAGATCTTTGAGTGCATCAAGAGCTGCAGTGTACTCTGATGGTAAATGGGAGCCATCTAGTAATGGGTACAAAATGAGCATGTATTCCTGTAGTAAGTTCTCCTGTTTCAAGCGGGACTTGAACTCTTCGCGGAGATCTTGAAGCTTTTGGAGCTTCTCAGTGGCTTGAAGGTAGTCAATGATGACCTTCTCTTGTTCCTCTCAAGTGCTTGTGGGAGGAAGTGGACATAAGCTGTTGACTTCATCAAAAATGAAGTGGTCATGACACTTTTTAAGTTAATGTCCGAGCCATACAGTGATGTCGAAGCAGCACATGAACCAAAGAAGAAGTCTTGCTGGGAAAAGACAAAGATTGTTGGTAACGCAATCCTAGCCATTTGTGTTGTTTTGAACTTGATCGTACTTCTGATCTTGTTCTACAAACTCAACAGAGGTTATTGTCTCAAGTAAACACTTATTTTTATTACCATATAAATGATTTTTACCAAACCTCCTTTACCTTTCATAGGTAATAAGTCGAAGATCAGGAAAGATCTTATCGACATACTCAAAGACATCAAAGGGGATTATGTCTTCGTTGACCTATTTGGTGGTTCTCTCTATATCTCTCATCTGTTGCATATTATGTTCCCAAAAGCAACGATCATAGCTAACGACTATGATAACTACGTTGATAGACTGAAACACATTCATGACACGAATGAAATACTTAAGGAACTTAAGGAGAGAATAAATGTTAAGCCAGATGAGAAAATTCCTACTGATCAGAAAGAGATCGTCAGAGAAGTTATAAGTAAAGCTCCATACATAGACTGGGATACATTATGTTCACGTCTTCTCTATTCTGGAGCATACAAATACTATGATCTTGACACATTAATGAAGAAAGTGTTATACCTCAGATATACTAACTTATTTGGTGAAAACATAGATGACTATCTTGAAGGTTTAACTATTGTTCATAAAGATTGGAGAATACTCTTCAATGAGTATAAAGATCTTCCCAATGTTTTCTTTATATGTGATCCTCCATACTTCCATACTTATTCTATACAGTATGGAGATGAATGGACTCTTAAAGATACTGTAGAAACCTTTGATGTCCTTAATTATCCATCTATTTACTTCAGTAGTGATAAATCTTATACAGAAGAACTTATAGAGATATTGACAAAAAGATATGGAGAGAAATTTCCTATGAGAAAGCATGTTATAGATAGAGGTTTAATTAATCCTAACACTCAGAAAAATAATGAAGTAATATATGTCACTTTTTCTGTTAATGGAGAAGAGAAAGATCAAGAAGATAATAGTTGATGAGGGAACTGAAGAAGCGACGACATTCATCTTTGACGACGGAAAGCTCACATTCGTTGTCGATAAAAATGGACAACACTTACACAAAAGAAAGAGACCAAGAAAATTTTTAGATCTCCCAAAAGCTAGGAAACCAAAGGAACCATTTCCAGTACCAGCCGTCCAAGAACCAGAGAGACTTTTGATACCAAAACCTGTGGTTGACAAATATGATCCAGATCAGTTCTTCCCAAAAATACCAAAGTTAGAATAAAAACTCCTTTATTTCTTTAGTATTATATAATAAGTCTATTAGTAAGCTCTGTTCTCGTTCTGTTCTGGTATTTTGACGTCTTTTCATGGTCTCGCATAATAAGATCATGAACTTTTTCTTGAGATACTCGAAGAGCTGAGGTAAGTTATCATATTCTGGATATGTAGGAAGCATCCCTGCTATCGTAAGTGTTGTATCAATAAGGATTGGACTTATATCGGAAAAGTCGAGATCTGGAGTAGAATAAGAAGGTAAGTCTCTTACATGTAGGTAGTCATTATATGCTTTACGCATGAGACTGAGTTTCTGGAGCACAACTATGAGACTTTGGTTCTGACGTTCAAGTTTGCTTAAAGTTCTCTCCAAGCTTCTGTAATAAACGTCAACCTCTGTAAGAGCAGATATTTTTGCATTGATCTCGGAGATCTTTTCTTGAACTTCACCAAGTTTGACCTTAACTGACGTTTGAGCTCCCATCATGTTTTCATCAAGGTCATTCTCTATGTCATCAATGATATCTTCCCATGGGTCGATTTGTCATCATTGATCTTCACGTGAACGCTCATGAAAAAAAGTGACGTTTGTAAATGAATGTGTTTACTCTTGAGCTTCTTCTTTCTCAACCTTCTGGTCTGTAGGGTTTAATGTGCCATCACGTTCGACCAGAAGGTTCTGCTCAGGTCTGTCAAGGAGCTGTCTGTAGGTCGTGAAGGTTTCAACGAGTCCTTGGTAAGGAGTTTGGAGATCAACATCGACCCATGGGTGTTTGCGTAAGAAAGCAGCAAGGCTTTCACGCTTGGAGTCAATGACATCTTTCTTATTGGTTAATCCTTCTTCAAAGCTAAGGATTACTCCTGCAGTTGCTTCAAGTCTTTGGATCTGACGTCTGGAAACCTTGGTGAGTTGTCTTCTCTTCTCGTTTCCAAATACATGCAGGAGATATGCAGAAACTACTTCATTAAGTTCGATTAAACAAATTGGATGAAGATCAGTCATGGCTTTTGTAAAGCAATCTTTTGTAAAGCAGTCTTTTGTAAAGCAGACTTTTGTAAAGCAATCTTTTGTAAAGCAATCTTTTGTAAAGCAGACTTTTGTAAAGCAATCTTTTGTCAAGACGTCTTTTGTAAAGCAGTCTTTTGTAAAGCAATCTTTTGTCAAGACGTCTTTTGTAAAGCAGACTTTTGTAAAGCAATCTTTTGTCAAGACGTCTTTTGTAAAGCAAAAGTATTCAATTTTGTGAGAAAATGCTTTTGTAAAGCAGTCTTTTGTAAAGCTGTCTTTTGTCAAGACGTCTTTTGTAAAGCTGTCTTTTGTAAAGCAGTCTTTTGTAAAGCTGTCTTTTGTAAAGCTGTCTTTTGTAAAGCTGTCTTTTGTAAAGCTGTCTTTTGTAAAGCTGTCTTTTGTAAAGCAGTCTTTTGTAAAGACATAACCGACGACCGAATGTCCCAAGATGGTACAACACCAGCTCCAGCATCACCAACACTAGATATGATGGCAATGATGATGCAGATGATGCAACAGCAAACCCAGCTTATACAGCAAATGCAGGAAAAGAAAACTTTCAATAAACCTGCAAAGAACTCACAAGATCTTGAAGCTGGACTCAATGCTCTCAGGAACGACTACAAGAGAGAGCAGATGACGTTTAGGAAGAAGGGTGATGAAGATTATGAGAATGATCCGATCGAGGAAGACGAGATCAAGTCCACTGCATCCACAAAGACCCTCCAGGATGAAAGAGATGATGAGGGATTCCTTACCAAGTCTCAAAGACTCTTTGTCCTTGAGTTCTTCACGATCTCTGCCTTGAGATCTATGAGGAATTGGAAGGGTCGCGTTCCAAGTGGCTCAAACAAGCGCGAACTACTCATGACCGCAGTACCGCTCACTAAGACAAAAGTCCAGCTCATGGACTTTATCCTTTCCGCTTGTCCCGACGAGATCTAAGATCTGATCAGAGTAAAAACTTACATTTATGAGCTAAGCTCAGTAATAATTAGTTGTTTATTCTTTCTTCTCATACTTCTGTGCAAGGTTTCCACGGAAGAACTCAAGCAACATTTGGATCTTTCCAAGCTTTCGACCTTCTTTTTCGAGGTCATCCTGGTAAGTTCGGAATGCGTCAACGTGTGAGCTCGCATAGAATGCAGCAACAACAACCTCTTCTGCACCTTCTTTGCTGTCAAGTGGCATGAACTCGAATCCTTCCATTCGACCAAATAAAAGTGACAAAAATGTCAATGAGACCCACTCGTTGCATAGATGCTAAACCTGGTCCGAAGATGCAAATGTTCTTCTTAACACTCATGTCTGACCATAGGGAGTACGGTCATGAAGAGGTCATACAGATCTTCGATCAGTGTGTACCAAAACCTGAGAATCCAGACGAACTCTTCATGAAAATTTACTTGCTTCAATGGAGAGATGAGAGAACAGATATGAAACTCAGACCAATACAATCTTTCTAGGTTTCTGCAATTACCTAGAACAAGCATACCAGATTAAAGGGTCTGACACCATCTTCCTCCAAAAATAAACTTTATCGTTTATAATGCATCAGGATCTACATCTATTTCTTCTGCTTCATCCTCAATGTCGATCTCTTCGACAGGTTTGATAGCAGCTTTGAGTAAGTTCTTACCCATTGTCTTAAGTTCAACTGGGTTATATTCTTTGTCTTTACTCTTTGTTGATTTCGTGAGATCTACATATAAACAATAACTTTTAGTCTTGTCAAGGTTTATTCTCGCTGAGAAATGGTCAGGAATGTTTATAGCTATCTTTTCAAACTTGAGTAAATTAGCTAAACCTTCATTTGTGTATTTCTGCTTATCGACAAAGATCATGATCGGACTTGCACTATAACCATACTTTCCTTGACATAATGTTTGTGGTAAGCATATAAGTAGTCTCTTTGCTGTTTTATTTTGCTTCTTCACTTCATCTACAAACTGTTGGATCTTAAAGAACTTTATATGATGTTCAGACATCTTTATATACCCGATAAAAAGTTCAGATAAAAAAATAATTAGCTATATTTTTATTAGTGCATAAATGAGTCTTTCTTTGAGATTTTCTGATGAAGATCTAACTTTGGTAAGATCTTTAAAAGATGATGAAAACATTCTTTCTGTCATTGATGAAGAAAAGAAATACTTCAGTAATGATGTAAAAATAGAGCTACTCATTCATACTGAGAAACAGTTTGTGATCGTGATCTTGAGTTAAGCAGCTCTGAACCAAGCGAATACAGTCATAAATGGTGGCATATAATCTGCACCCGAGCCTGTTGGATTTGTTGTGAAAGTGTGTGAATGATTTCCTGTGGTTCCACAGAAAATACCTGCGCTTGAATCTACTGGGTCACTTGAAATATCATATCTATGCATTCCCTGTCTATCCGAACCTGCTGCAAGATTTGTATAACCTCTTTTTGTTATTGAATGTGAATGACTACCTGTTGTGTTTGTAGTTCCTGTATGAGTGTGCGGTGGAAGGTTTGCTTCAGTAATTTTCTTCGAACCTCCTGTTTGCTTTGAAGAGTTTGCACAGTATAAGAATTTGTCTACAATCTGCTGCCATGTACCAAAACCCAGAACTGTTTCTGGATTTGTTGAGTTCATTGACGTATAAATAGAACCAACAGGATATAATGTTTGAAGTATTTCTGTCTTTAATGTTTGAAGCTCTGTTTTGTCTGCTTTCTTGTCATATAAATCTTGAGCAGTGAATTTAATATTATGTTCATCCTTCATGACATAAACATCTTTACATCTAATGTTTAACATCGTCGTTATGTCGTCATCCGATGTTAAACCTTGTGGAAAGTTAGGAGGTTTACAATATAATGTATCCCCACCAGTTTCTTCAACCGTTCCTTCAATACTTTCTATAGCAACAGTAGTGAAGGATTTATGTGTATGTTCTTTGTCGGCTTTTTTATCTAACATTGCTGGTAGTTCATGTGTTTCAAAGTTTCTGACATGACCTTCAATGTTCATACATTTGTTATTTAAGGAGTTTAGTGTATCTTTTACGCTTGTACTTGGATTCTCTAAAGGTGCACTTGAACCAAGGGTATAGTTCAATATTATGTCGTCTGCTCTTATTTTATTGATTATAACAGGTTTGTCTTCTCTTGAACGAATTGATTTAACTGTCAAAGGTTCAGTGAACTCATTATTTTTCAAAGGAATCAATGTTGTATTGATGTTTTCACCATTAATATATACTTCTTTTGCATCAATACCAGATGGGAATGAAACTCTTTCATTAACTTTAACTGTTGTACCATCACCTGGGTACATATCTTTCTCTGGACCTTTGATTGTCTTAAGTATGACAGACTGTGATAAAGTATATTCTTTAGATGCAACTTTACGTATCTCTTCGTCAACATAACTTTTGTCAGCTTTGTCTGCAATCTTAAGTGCAGTTCTTCCTCCATTATTTTTGTTCTCCTCAACTTTCTTCGCTAATTCAGCAAGAATGAGATAAAGATAATCAGTAAGGTCATCAGTACCAGACATATTAATATTATTGTTCTTTCTTGATGTATTAGCAACTTTCACTAAGGTCACAAAATCAGGGTACAAAGTACTTAACGTAGAAATGATTGTTTTTGGTCCAGGATCTTTCTCTTCTTCATCATTAGCATCACGTGGCATTGGAATTGGTTCCAAAGGTCCAGTCACATCAAAACTCTCAAGTTCCATATAACCTTCATTTCTGAATCTTTCTATATGAGTTATCTTCTGGAAACTTGTTTTAGTCTTTTCAACTAAATTTTTTATTCCATCCACAAAACCTCCTTTATGATTTGGACCAAGATTACCCAGAGTGTCAAGAACAGTATCTATACCTTCTTGACTTTCAACAAAAGCCCAAAGAGCATTTATTTGACTCTGGAGTGATATCCATGAGGCTGCAGTAGCACCGGCGTTTGCTATGGCAAAGATGAATGATAAAGGGTTGAACTTAAGACCAGATTCTTTATCTTTGACAATTTCAACGAAGTCATTGATATTTTTCTTCAAGTATTCCTTAGTCAGAAGAACTCCATCGCCAGCTATACCAGTTGCTTTTGTCTTTCCTTTAACATCAAATGTGATTGGTTTCTTCAATAAAATAACTTCTGGTGTTGTACTGATGCTATCATTAGTGGAGAAAAATTCTCCGACATGACTTGCTAAGTATTCTTTCGTCAATAATGTTCCATCACCAACAATACCAGTTGCTTTTGGACCATCTTCTGTGAATGTCAATGGTTTCTTTAACATAACTTTATCTAAGTATATTGCAATACCACTATTTTGTACTTGTTCATGACCTAATATATAAGCAAATGCTGCGTTTAAAGCATTATACAATGTATCTTCTTTAAATGTTAATTGACTGTTTTCAATCATTGGTATATTGAACAGTGTAGACCTTGGGTCAAAATGAACTCCATGGTCAATCGATAATAACCGTTTAACATGATATATTATAGTCTCTAATGCTTCATTAATATTTACCTCACGAGTTTCTTGCAAACCATTACTCGCCATACATGAAAACATATAATCTCTATCAGTTGTGAAGAATGGAGCATCTAAGTAATTATTCTCTACTTTTGTCACACGATTCTGTAACGCTTGAAGGTATTGATTTAAGTCTGTTTCAACAATTGTACCATCTGGTTGCTCGATAGGTAATATACCAGGACCGATGGTAATGTCTTCATCAGCACCTTCTTTATGTATGACTAAAGCATTATCAGTAATTCTGAGAGTATATTCTTTATATTGAAGTACGCTAGACTTATAACATTCATATGCATATGGAACAACACTCATTCTTTTACTACATATAAAAATGATGTATTATCTACAATCGACTGATCCTAATAACTACGGGACAATACAGTTTCAAGCAGATCCTAACATGGGGCATCCAAGTAAGATAAAGATGAGAGTAAAAAGTGTCAGTACTATGGCGAACTTTATTGTTTGTGACGAAACAGATTATTTTGTCTTACAGTTAGACGAAGATGGAGAAGAAAAGGTGTGTACATTTAAGTCAGCTCTTTCATTTGATATGGATACTATTGTATCAAAACTACAAGAGATTGTAACAAAACAGTTTGATTATTATAACAAGAAAAAAGGTCAACATAATGTAACAGTTTCACTGAGTGCTACGAATCAACTTATATTTACGTCACAGGACAAAGGACATAAAGTCTATTTAAAAGATGCTTCACATAGAGCAAATCTTATTTTAGGTGCATATGGAATAGAACTACCTATTGTACATAATTATTATCTACAAATGCCAAAACCACCTATGCTCAACTTCGGGTATCAGTTATACCTTCGTTCATCAATGTCTGTCATCTCTGGGTTCAATAATATTGACCAAGTTGATGATCGAAGAAAGATCATGTACAGATCTACATGTTATAACATCAATGAGTTCTGGATATCTGGTAAACCACTTATATGTAAGGAATCCTCACCATGGATAGATGCATTTCCATGGGAACTAACTAATGTTACGTTTACCTTAGTTGACTTCCAAGATCAGCCTGTTCGATTATTGTCACCAATGTTTATGGTGATAGAGATTAAACCAGATAAGCCAGAAGTTAGAGAAACCAATGATGTCAGTGATGATGATACAGAATCTTCGTACGATTATGATTACGATGACGATTAAAAAAAAATAACGTATATTTTTTTATCGGTTATAAAAGACCAACATGCTCAATGCTATAAAAGGATTAGTTAATAACCTTTCACCAGAAGATAAGAAAGGTATGCTTGATATGTTTGGGATCAAAATGCCTAAGAAAGCTAAAGACATTACCAATAAATTAGCTCTGGCAATTAAGAATCAAGGAGGTACAGGAAGTGTAGCAGATATTTTCAAGAATGCTAAGAGCTTCTATGATGACTACAATGGTATCATGAATGTTCCAGCTTCAAATTCCCCAGTTGCTTTAGATCACGATCAGAGATCTCATAATAGAGCGTTAATGGAGATGCAACCAATATACTCAGACCCTCCACCAAAGATTGATGAGAGCGAATTAGCATACAAAGAAATACAGAATGCCTTTTACGTTGTTAAGAACATTAATGGTCAAAAACTTCCTGATGAGAAATGGTTAGACCCAATAACTAAAGCAGGAGAAAGATTCATTATGTTTAACATTGACCAATACAGTCCAAGAGGAAAAGATTACTTCAACAAGATGTTTCCAAGAGTTATGGCAAAGTTCATTGGACAGATAGACCTTTTCAAACAGAAGTGGACATTCTATTACGACTTTGATGAGAAGAGAAACATTTTGCGTCATTTGAACATCAATACAATGGGATCATTAGTTCATCAGTTACTTAATGAAGCTCCAATAGCAGAAGTACAAGAATTAGCATCTAAAGTCCTTGAATCAAACTATGACTTCTTCCTTTGTAGTATTCCTTCGTTAAGGAAGATCGAGATCTTTGACTATACAGCTTATTCAGATGTTGATGCTTCTGCTTTGAGAAAAGGAACGTACACACCATATAAACTCACAGCTGAAGAACAAGTTATGTTAGATACGATGAGAGCAGCAGGTCAAGAAAAGATCGCACTCAAGATCATCAAACAAAACCATTCAAAGAAGAGAAACAGGTCACGTAATGGTCAGCTTTGGACATGGACATGCAAATTACCTATTAACTTAGAGAGGTATCAGATCTTCAACGAACTTAATGCAGAGACAGCAAAGAAGATGATGAAAGATTCATGTTTCATCTACGCTTGTATTCAAGCTGGTGTTGACGAAGCAACAATTAATCATATGAGGGAAATCATTCGTGTCAAAGATTTTCCAATGTCAAAGATTAAGGTTATTGCCAAAGAAACAGGAATAAGGTTCCATGTCATCAAATACAACGAGAAGTATTCAAATCATTCATATACTTATGAACCAGATGAAGAACCAAAGATGACAGTAGAACTTTTATTAATGTATGACCACTACATGTTGAACGAAAAGCTTCCAATAAGTTCAATGTTCATCAAGAACTATGAAGATGTTTGTAAGTTGTGCAAGGATTGGACTTTAGAGAAGAAGATGTTAGTTAACAGAAGATATGAAACAAGGTATGCAATTAACTCAAAGTTAGTTACACCACTTGCAAAAGTCATTGAACTCTTGTTTGCTAACAATTATTTCGAACCAATTAGAACAGGAGAACTTTGCACATACTTCACAACGATGTATAATGAGAACCTTGAAGAAATGATTGACCTCACATACAATGAGCGTTATTGCGCAAGGATGAAGAAAGATTGGAGTTCAGAGACGAAGAAAGACATGAAGTTCCCAAGAGAACATGTTTTCTTTGCTGACTTCGAAGCATCAACTGATGGAAACATTCACAAAGCATACAACATTTGTTTCATGGAAGATGACGATGATGGTTATACATCAATTTGGGGAAGTGACTGTGCGTCAAAATTCCTCGAAGCTTTACCAGATAAGAGTTTAGTTTATTTCCACAACTTATCGTACGATGTCACTTTTCTCATGTCTCAGTTAGAAGAGATTACAGGAACTCCAATCATCAAAGGTTCACAAACGATGCAGATACAAGGAAAGTACAAAGGAAAACTTCTCTGCTTCAAAGACTCTTATGCAATCATCTCAACTAAGTTGGAAAGATTCCCTGAAATGTTTCACCTCACTAGTGGTGAAAAAGAAGTTTTCCCATATAATTACTACACGGAAGAGTTAGTTAATACAACTAAAGTTGGTAACATCGATGATGCCATGAATCATGTCAAAGATATTGAAGCTTTTAATGAGAACATTGAGAAGATTGAAGATTGCAAGATTGATGATGAACACTTTGACATGGAAGTTTATTCGTCATTCTATTGCGGTCAAGATGTACGCATTTTACGAGATGGCTTTCTTAAGTTCCGCAATGACCTCATGACTGAGTTTGAAATAGATGCTTATGATTATGTTTCAATAAGTTCTATCTCAAACAAACTCTTTGAGAAGAGAGTATATTGGAAGAACGGTAATCTCTTTGATCTTGCAGGAAAACCTCGTGAATATATTTCCAAGTGTATTCAAGGAGGAAGATGCATGCTAGCTGAGAACAAGAAGCAATACAATGAAGGAGAACTCATCACTGACTTCGATGCTGTATCATTGTATCCATCAGCAATTGCTAGACTTTACTGTTTAGAAGGAATTCCAAAAGTTATGACAGAAGAGATGAAGAGCAGTGAATACTTGTTGGAGCATCTCTTTGATGATGACCAAGCTGAACCAACAAAGGAAAAGTTCATCTCAGGATTTTACTGTCAGATCGAGATCTTGTCGATCGGTAAGAACTCAGCATTCCCATTGATTGTCGTCAATCCTGACATCAACCCTGACTTACATGTTGCCAGAAGTTCCAATACATGCTGCAAGATGTTCGTAGACCACATTACGCTTCAAGATCTGATCAAGTTCCAAGAGATCTCATGCAAAGTCATTGATGGATACTATTATGATGGAAAAAGGGACATGACAATAAGGAATGAAGTTAAGAAGCTCTTCGAATTACGTGCTAAGTATAAGAAGGAAGGTAATCCGATACAAGAGATCATCAAACTTCTTTTGAACAGTATCTATGGTAAGACGATATTAAAGCCCATTGACAAAAAGATTCGTTTCATCAAGGACAATAAGCTCACTGACTATATCATTAAGAACTATAATGACATACAGACAATAGAGTTCATCCCCGATTCCGAACTTTCATGTGTAAAGTCATTTAAACCTATCGTTCGTCACTTTAACTATTGTCCATTAGGTGTTTCAATCCTTTCTATGTCCAAACGAATCATGAATGAAGTATTCTTCACAGCAGAAGATTTGGGCTTGAAGTTGTTCTATCAGGATACAGATAGTTTACACTTGTATGAGAAGGACTTAGATAAGTTAGCAGAAGAATACAAGAGAAGGTATAACAGAGAACTCATTGGAAAAGCACTGGGTCAATTTCATTCAGACTTTGCAGAGATTACTGCAGGACATATGTCTAAGGCACAAAGATCTATATTCGTTGGAAAGAAGACTTACCTCGACGAATTAACCAATGACCTCAAGGAAATTGCTTTCCACTGTCGAATGAAGGGAATCACACAGGACGTAATTGCACTTACTGCAAACCAAATGTTCCCAGATGCGATACAAGTACATTATGACGAGAAGAAAGGTTTGTTCTTCCCTGAGAAAGTTGGGGAAAAATATAGCATCGTGGAATTGTACAAATCTCTTTATGAAGGTGATGAGATAACCTTTGACTTGTGCATTGGTTCGAAACCATGCTTCAACAAAAATAAGGACTTCACTATTTCAACGAAGTCATCTTTTGAACGTAAGTTAAAGTTCTAAACACTTACTTATTATTTTTCTTAGCTTCTTCCTCTTCTCTCAATTTCTTTGCAATCATTCGTGGATTCTTTGCGCGTCCAGCTGCTAATGCAGCTAATTGTTTCTCTGTGAGTTTACGCTTTGGTTTAGCTGGTTTCTCTTCTTGTGTTTGTTCTTTTGGTTTGAGTTCATTAAGTATTTCTTCACGAAGTTCATTCTTGAGTGCTTCTCTGTCGAAAGTATTCTCAGTCATTTTGTTAGGAGTAAAAAATTTTATTAGGATAGAAATGACGTCAAAACTTTCACCAAGTGAAAAGCAATCAATCATATTGAATGAAGCTAAAGGAATACAACATCCATTATATTATGTTTGTCATATGAAGAATGGTTCAGTTCAAGTTAGAAAGAGAAAGGCACCATTGAATTCACCAGCTCCTGCCCCAGCTCCTGTTGTTCAAGAAGCTCCTAAAGTTGATGAGAAGAAAGAAGAAGAACAAGCATATACTAATAAAATGTTGTTAGAGATGATGACAAAGATATTAGAACGTAACAGTGTAGTTAATGAACCAAACATGGACCCAATTGAACGTGAGAAGGAAACTAAAGAGAATCAAGAATATGTTCAATCAATGGAAGAGAAAAGAATACACTTCGATGATGAACCAGAGCCTGAACCAGAACCTCCTAAACCTCAGCCACAAATAAGACGAATAATCCCAAGAATAAGAAGATTGTAAATTTTTTATAGCTGAGAAAGATGTTGAACGATAACCTCAATACATACAGTATTGCTGATTCCATCAGACAAGTAAGATATTATTTCGATCAAGTTGATGGGGCAGTTCCTATTGGAGATACTAACCATAGATATGTCCCAACAAAAGTGCCAGCTATGCCGACAAATACTATTGATAACGGTTATATTACATTTAACATATCACCACCTGGTGAGAACATGATTGACTTATATAATACGTTCATTAGTGGTTATGTCGATGGTGAGTGCATAATTACAACAGAAACTGAACCAGCTGATGAAAAAGTTCCTAAATATGATGGTGAAGTATATAAAGAAAGAGCTGTTGAGACAGCTCCTACAGGATCAAATGTTACAGCAATTAAAGCAATTGATACTAAATATGCTGGTGGCAAATCATGTGCACATCTTCCAGCAATTTGGTTGGGATACATTGATTCATTCTATGCTGTTGAATCATATCAATTAATCGCTAATGGTAAAAGTGTTTATACACAAGATAATGCTAGAGAAGAAGGTTACATTACTTCTACTGCATCTACAACAGAAGCTATTAAGAAAGTTGATGTATTTAGTAAGGCTAGACATAAAGATGTTTTCAATAGATGTGATACAGTTCGTTCTGGACAGATTATTGAGTTCAATAAACCAATTAGTGGTGCAACTACATTAAAGTTCCACATACCAATCAAGATTGACCTAAGAAGATTCCTAATACTTAATAACATTAGATTCCTTCCAGCGTTTGCTGGTAACTTACAACTTAAGGTTAAGTTCAGTATTGCTGGTATGGTTTGGACACCATTAAGTTATCAGGATATTCTACCATTACCGAACATGCAAGCCAATGTTACAAGCTATATTCCAATCACTAATCACTTCACTCCTATCTATGAAGGTATCAAAGTTATTGATACTGTAACTTGGAATGCCGATAAGAGTACGATATCATTTGGTACCAAGTTTATTAAGTTCACTAAGAAGAATGCAAACTTCTTTGAAATGATTACATACTGTAACTCATTCTCTTTGGACCCTAACATCTATAGTGATTTGGTGACAAGATATTCGGCAAAGACTCTAAACTTCCCAATCAAAAGAATTGACTGCATTACTATGGATGGTTCAATGGCTAAAGGTGAAGGAACTCCTTGTACATTCACGGCAGCATTTACTCCATTATATGTGAACACCATTTATACACTATTTAAGAAAACACCTAATTATAACACTACCTATGAAAATCCATTGTTTGAACAAATTCAATTGAACTGTGGAGCATATGGTAACATACCCGCTGAGGCTCAAGCATCTAATGATCCAATCTTCTATGAGATGCAGGCAAATGCCACTAACAATAATAACGATACTGTTGGCTTCAACTATGATGTCATGAGGTCTATCACAACCACATCAGTCCCTCAATTTGGAATCGAGTCAAATGACTTAGGTCATTACCTATGTGGATTCCCTTGCGAAACTGATTATACATTCCAACAGGGTCAGTTATCTAATTCACCTATTACATATAAGCTTACAGTTAAGCCAACAGCAGAGTCTATTAAATATACTGAGAAACCAGTGTTATGCTTCTTACGTCACGTTTGCCTCTCCATACAGATTAAACCTGTGGGACCACCTATCGTACTTCTCGACGATTATGATTTATCAGCCCCTGCTAGTGAATAAAGGTTAGTTTACATATGAACGTTTATTTTTACACATATATGCGTACATATGCGCGCCCGTATGGTGTCAGTTTTCTGTCACTTTTTTCATTGTGTCGGTGCCTGTAGCTGTAGGCTACAGGCGACGCACAATGTATACTGTACTCGCACACTTTAATTTTGAAATATAAGAGTTTTGGAAATTATCAAATTTATCTGCTCAAATACTATAGATCTTCATAAGTGTTAATAGAATCATTAGCCTTACATATAGTGTTTAATATAATGATGCACATTATACTGGAATTCGTTCCTTATTCATCTAGTTATTATAAGATTTACAACCCCATGAAAATTAAAAATTTTGTCAAAAATAGTGAATGTACCTTTATATTTCTATAAATACATAGATCTGAGAAATGATAGATCTTTAATCAATATCAGATTCGAGAGTCAAATTCAATATCGAAATAATGAAGTGAAATGCTTTATGTAAGGTAGTCACAAAATCTAAGTAGTGAGGCTCTCAAAAATTGAAACGTACTCCATACAAAATTTGTGTACCCTCACTACTTAGATTTTGTGGCCTTCAATTGAGAGGTTAGTTTTGATAGAGCAAGTTATAAAATTAAAAGGGAAAAATAAATAAAATTTAAACATTTAATTATATATAATGTAAGGAGTGTAATTCCAAATTTTCTAAAAACTATTCAAATTTGAGCATTTTTTTGGAAATAGTAAATCTAATATGTACATCTAATAACAACATGATTCATCACCTTTTCAAGCTCTGCAGTCAATTTTTTGAAATTTGATTGAAATAAATGTAGCAAAAATTACATTTCATTAGGGAATATATGAGTTTCTCTGGAAACAGGCTGATAAATTTTAAATTTTGTCCAATCAACATGAATGCATTGAGAAATTTGGATTGATTTTCTGGTAGAATCTGGAACAATTCAACCATGTATAAATGGATCATGTAATCATCATGAAATGTTAGTGTTAGAGTTCAAAAGAAACAGAATGAGTGGAAATCAAACACAATCTGAATAATTTTAAACGTATACAATCTTTAAGTTTGTATTTTGAATTCTACATATATGATTGTGTAATTCGTTCTTTCAAATTTTCGGATTCAGGCATGTTTTGATAAAATTCATTCCCAAAAACGTCAATTAACAATTAAATTTAGTGTATTTTAAATATATATACGTATTATATTTTATAAATTATATTAAATTCCCAAAATTTTAAGTTTTAAACAAAAATAAAAAATGTTCAAAATATGAAATTATGCATAGGATATTAAAATTTACATGTTAGCAATTTTTTTGAATTGCTTTCAATTTTCATATTGAAATTTTTAAGATTTTTTTCTGAAATAATAAGCAAGAATATCAACCTAAATAATATTAAATTCCATGCGTTAATTTCCCCTCAAAAGTCATTGACCGCCTCTCAATCTAGATTTTGTGAGAACTTTAGTTTAATTATAAAACCAATCAAAAATACTTTTTGAATAACTCGGAACGATATTACAAGTCAAAATTGAATGCTTGCATATGGTTTTAAGAACATGATTGCCACTCTAATTGTCATACTTTGTACTTTATATTTCCATTAAAAAAACATCCTATCGTTACTATATTAAATTCAAAGCCCTTCTATCAAAAAGTTCTCTTTATTTACGATCTATGCTGAACTTAATATAAACACATCTCAACTTCTATAATTTTAGAAATATGATTTAGTCTCAATTTATGAAATTCAGATATTCATATATTAGATTCGTGATTGTGAAGCTTTATTTTAAATAAATAGTTTTCGTTTGATAAGATTATCAAATTTGAAAGAAACAGCTGTTCATTTTTTTTTAGATGATTTCTTCTTTCTTCTTACTCAATTTAGTCAAATGGAATTCACCAAATCTTAAAGACAAAAAGGTGGGTTCTAAAAATATTCATCTGAAACCAGTTGATACCTTCGGAATTTCTAATATTTTTTTTTCGGAACCAGCCCCAACAGTAGTTGAAGCAGGAAAAACATATGGCATTACATTAACTATATGTGGCACATTCGAAAATAATGTTTACATCCATTATAAACAAAGCGGTGAGGAAGGAAATTCAAAAATTTATGAAGATCCAGTGCCAAGCACCAACCAATCCGCTTCCCGCCAATTTACCTTCCCACAGGATCCTCCCTCACAGGATATCACATATATTTTCTGGTTGTCTCATTCTAATACTCCTGCAACGAATCCCGGAGATTCAGATTCTGCATCAAAAGATTTTAGTGTAACAGTAAAAACACCACCGAAACCTACAATAAATAATGTGCCAAGTGACTCGATATTTACTGAAAATTTCGATATCACATTAAACATTAAGGCACAATCTACCGGTATTTGTTATTATAAAATTGATGAAGGAAATGAACAAGAACAACCATACTCAGGATCTGAAAGTTCTTATTCGGCAACAGTAACCGTTGATGTTTCAAGTTTAACGTATGCTCAAAACCAACACACTGTAACTTTTCTCAGGTGCACAGATAATGATAAATTGTCCGGAGATTTCCCATCCGAAAATAACCAATTTCAATTCAATATTAAGCATCAACCCTCAATCAGCGCTGTTAATATACAAAATTCACCAGTAACAACAAATACAGTGCAGTTCACCATAACATATTCTGATTCTGATACAGGAAAACCTTTACGATTATACATTAGCAACCAAGATAACATAGATTCAGCTTCTTCATTAGGTGATCAATTTGACTCAGGCTCAACACCGGCCGAGTTCAGCTATAAATTTATACCAAATAATGATCATGATGCACAAGAATTTACTTATTATTTATGGTTAAAGGATGAAGATTCTAGTACTAGTACCACAAATAAACAATCCGAATCACAGAGTCTTGTATTTACCTACAACAAAGCTCCTACCATGGATTCATTTACCGCACCCGACGTGCATGCATATAAAAATGGAGTCGAAGCTTCATTTACAATAGGCGTGACAGATGATTCCACAGGTAAGGTCGTTTTCTATCTCAATGATATCAACACACCAATACTTGAGTTGGACTATGCAAAAGGTACTTCAACAGCAGATTACAAATTACAAATTGACTCAACCAACTTTCCATATAAATCTGATGATTATACCATTTCAATCCAACTTAAAGATCAATATCAAGTATCATCTGATGCTTTACACACCTTTAATTTCAAAGTTAGAAATCCTCCAGCCATATCAGATTTATCAATATTACAGAATGTTTATCAATTAGGAAAAACTGATCCTGTCCAAGTGCGTTTCACACTAACAGATAGCGATTCAACTAAGGATATAAATATCTTCCAAAAAATTGGTGATTCTGAAAAACAAATTGATAGTATTACAGGTTCACATGAATCAACAATTACAAGAGAATTTAATCTTGACCTCCAGGGCATTACAGCTGGCGATTACCAAATTTATATCTATGCATCAGATACAGATACACCGCCAACTTCCAACTCAAAATCTGCCGAAGTCAATCCTGTATCACTAACGGTTGCTCCTCAAATGGGATTGACACTCAACAATATAAAGGAATTTTATATTAACCCAGTTCAAATCCAATCTACTGTAACTCTTACAAATTTGAACGAAGGTGGTAAATTTGATACTAAGATATTAAAGGGTACTACAGTACAACATTCAGAAATGGATGATACATATTCAACTACCTCTGATCCTACTATTGATTTTCAAGTACCTAACGATTTGGCAGCCGGCGAATATACATTGCAAGTTCAAGCCATAGGCGATCATACATATTCAGATATTGTTAGCAAATCATTTAGAGTAATCATTCAAACTTCTATTTCTTTAACACTAGAAGATTTAAATGAATATTCTGAAGACACAGATAACATTCCTATCGAAGGAAAGGTTTCTGGTAGTGGATATATTACACTCACAGTACAACTTGACGAACAAACGCAAGAAGGAATTACAACAACAATATCGCTTGGAGATGGAACTAAAAATCAAGAAATCACCGGATTAAGCATTCCAACATCGAGCTTACAGAAAGGCCACCAATATACCCTCAAAGTTATAGCTACAAGTTCATTTGATTCAGGTGATTATAAAGAGAACAATGATGAATTTAAATTTATTATCATTCGAAAGCCAATATTATCTAATGTCCAATTTGAACCAAGTATTTATGCTATTGGAGATGAGACTTCTCCTAGACTCAAAGGAAGAGTAAGTCAATTATATTCTATGGATGTCACAAAATTCTATATCCATTACCGTAAATCTGATCAGGCTCCGTATGAACATTATCAGCTCACTTCAACTAACCAACAAGGCGAGTTTGATATTCCAATCAGCTTTAATACTGCAGGAACTTATACATATACTGTAATTTGCAATGATAATTCAGATCCTGAAGCCAGCACATATGCTAAATCCGATCCATCTAATCCACAAATCATTGTTACTCAGAGACCTACTCTTACAGGTTCATTCTCTACTTCTACATATTATAGCAGCAATGATGCAAACAGTAAAATTAAAGTTACATATGAAGCTAATGATGATAGTTCATATTCAGTCATATTTGAAGTAAATTCAACTGAAGTTAAAACTATCACAGACCAAACAGGACACACATCAGGTTCAGATGTAGAAATTCCAATTCAATCATTTACATATAATGGTGGACACGAATACCAACTCAAAGTTTATGCAAAAGATCAACATGAATTTACATCAGATTCACCAATTACTAAATCATTCAAAATCATGAACCAGCCAAGTATTTCAATAAATATAGATAATCCATATCCAAGAAGACAAGATTCTATCTGTGCAACTTGCACATTAAATGATATAGATAATGAAAAGCCACTCAACTTATTCTATCAATTGGTTCAAAATGATAATGTCATAAGAAAAGAGAAAATAGCTAGTAATCATCAATCTAACGGCCAAGCAAACCAAACAGTTACTGTCACACCAATAACTATTCAAGCAAATGATGCATTTGGTGTTTCTAAACTCAAATTCTATATGTCATATTTAGATGATTTAGATCTACAGTCTACTAATTCTTATGCAAACTCTCCAGTAGTCGAAAAAGATATCACAATCACAATGAATCCTGAATTTGAAATTACCAACCAAAATAAGTTCTACAAGACTGATGCAACACAAGCATCTGTTTCAGTTTCTTACAAAGGTTTAGGAGATCTTAAATTTAAACAAGTAACTGAATCAACAGAGACTGATATTAATGTACAAGTTCCAGCAAGTGAAACAGATTCTACATTAACATTTATGATTGATATTCCTTCAGGATCAACATATGGTAAGAAAGATGTCACAATTAAGCTCCATAGCTCTCATGGATATGATGCAACAAAGACATTATCATATACAATTCTTAATCAACCTACTCTCGCGAATGTCTCAGTCCTACCAGAAAATGTAATTAGTGGTAAAACTGTAAAGGTTACAGGTACAGTCACTGATGCCGATCTTGATGGTTCGCTCCAAAATAAGAAGAAGTCATATTTGCACATCATTTCCGCTACAAGTAACATTAATTTCAAGAAAGAAATCACAACAACTACATTTAGTATTAATGAAGAATTCACTGTACCAATGCCGAATGAAGCATCAGATGAAGCTCAGACAGAATTTAAGATATTTGTTTCCAATAATGAAGATCCAAACGCACAAGTAGCTCCAGAATGGGCTAAGTCTTCTGAAACAACAAAGCAAATCAATATCATCAAACGTCCAACAGTTGTCATTACATCAATTGCTGCAGAATACTACGAAAAGGGAGCATCAATTACTGTTGCTGGTACATTCAAGACAAATACAGATGCAACATTCACCTACTACTTTGATTCAAATGAACCAAAGAATCTTGGCACAGTTCCAAAGGCTACAGCACACTTTTCATACGAAATTTCTATTCCAGATACACTCACACATGGAAAACACACATTAAATATTGTTGTTGCTGATAAACATTCATATACATCAGTTCCTGCTACTCTCAATTTCACTATCTGGAACAAACCGAAGTTATTGAGTGCTTCTTTAGCAGAAGAGAAATATAAAGCGGGACAGTTAATAGTAATCAGTGGCAAAGTACATGATAACGACAAAGATGACAAACTCCAGTTCTACGTAGCATTTAACGATCGCGAAGCAACAAATGCTTATGAACATACATCAAGTGGAGCAGAAGAAGAATTCAGCTTCAATGTAACTACACCATCTAATATTACAGCTGGAGATGTTAATGTTACAATTTATGTTGTTGATCAGGATAAGTTAGAATCAGAGAAATTGAATTCAACATTCAATTTATATGTCAAGGAAGATAAGACAAGCGAAAAAGAAGGAAATAGCGATAAGAAGAAGACAACAATTATAGTTGTTGTTGTTATAATTGTTTGCGTTATTTTGATTATCATCGTTGCAGTCATTATTGCAAAGAAGCTTAAGAATCGTAAAGACGAATCAAGCAGCTTCTCTGGAGACTCGCAAAGAATGCCAGAGTACGAACTTAAGAATGAAGAGACAATCATTACCGGTGGTGCACCACAATCCAATGTTACAATGGATAATCCATTGTTCTTATCTACAAACACTGATCGCAACAATCCATTCAATGACACAGATGATGCAGGAGCAGATAGTGATGATCATGGAGAAGATCTCAAAGAAAATGAAATCGTTTTCATGTAATGACTTCAATATGGTTTTATATGAATAATTATCATAAAAACGTATATTTTAAATTCATAATTTTTTTTTAAAAGTACTTATATCTGCCATCTTCATATTTTTTTGGCGTAATATTGTTTGACCAATGATGCACTATAATTATGTTCATCTGACTTTAATTCAAAATTTTGACAACTGGCGTGGGATACCATTGAAATTTAACCTTAAATATATGAATTGAAGGCCATGTCATAGGGGCGTAAGTACACCCTTAAATATCACATTATATTAACTTTAAATATATTCAAAACAATACTATTTATACATTAAAATATGAATAAAGATGCATAATCTATAATTGGAAGAAAAAAAATTCATATCTAATTAAACTCTGAAAAGGGGTCGATTGCAAAGAAAAGTATGGAGATTAATTTGCATTTAAATGTAATTTATTATCATACATTAGAATGAATAATTCCAGATCTCTTCATTTATTGCATATTGGAAAAAATACAAAGTAAGTTTTGTGTATTTGAAAAGATTGAAATGTGTATATATATTATTGACCTTTAATATTTATAAAATATGCTCGAAAACCAAAGATTAGTTCTAGTTTGAAACTAAATTGATAATTCATTATTTCTCTAGTTTAATATTGGCTCTTAAGGGTGAACCCTCCACTTACTGATATTATCTCAATTTTTTGTCACTCTATTTTTTATCCAAAATTTCTAAGGTAAAAAGATAATAATTTTGTTTGGGAAAAGTTGTTTGAAAACATTACCCAATTCCTTATATTACTGTTATACTTTTTTGTAATAAATTTATATTTTCTCGCGAGCATGCTAACTCAATAAAAATGATTAGATCAACCAATATTATTCATGATTATTATCAGAATTAGACAAAATAATCAGCCTTCATGATAAACACGATCATTTTAAATAAGTAAACTAATCAGTCAGTTATTTAATTTAGTCAATTCTTAATTCCATTTCCTAATTCACTTTTGGAAATGAATATTCCTAATTCGTATATTTGAGTTTATTCCAAATTCCTATTATTTATTTCAGTTGGAATAAGACACTCTTTATTCGAATTGAAATTGAATTGAGTACTAAGGAATTAAGGTTGGAATTTCCATTCAATTTTCAATTACAAAAGTAATTAAAATTCCAAATGGACTTTCTTCGAATTACAGTCGGTTAATCCTAATAAACTTTTTTATTCGAATAAGATCCATTTATTAATGCAGTTAGTTTTCTTAAGAACCAAAATTGATTAAGAGTGATCCTATGAGTGCACTATCTTGGGGGTATTCAATTTATTTTCACCAAAATTTCCTAATAGATGCATTGCAATTCAAGTAGGTATCATTGCATTGCAATCTCATAAATTTATCTTTTGAGCATGACCCTGAAAATAAAAAATTATCATTTTCGTCTGACGAAAACGATAATTTTGTCACTTTTCCAGACGAAAATAATAATCCTTCAAATAGTTTTCTTATATAACAAATAATATAATATAGCTAAGAACTAATGATTTAGTTCAATTTTTTTAACAACCGAAATAGAGTTGATTAAAATCCTAATTATGTGAACTACGATTATTTTTGATTCAAATGTAAATTTACATTAGAATCAAAAATAATCATTGTTCGCATAATCCAAATTTTATGAAATTTTCGAAAATTGAAACTTTTCGCTTCAATTTTCGTAAATTATTAATTTCAGGCCCTATTATATGATGTCAAAATAGGGGGCCTTCGCTATTTTGATATAATAAGAATGGGTTGATTCAATTCAACAAATCTTATGGAAATTTTCTTTTGCTGATTTATAAGCAAACACAGAGCAAAAAATTTATGCTCCAGTTTCGCACGCAGCTTTTGACATCAAGGGTAGCTTTGTCTATATGTCGAGTAAAAATGTTATTTTCCCAAAGAAAACACTTTATGTAGCTATTTAAACATTACATTGGAAAAAATATTGTGTATTTTCTGACAAAGAACTTAGATTTGAAAAGGATACTTTTTAGTGTCAATGTTTTAAAACTATTTTTTTTTAAAAGAAGCATCAAGCACAATATTTGAAATATGATAACTCTTTGGTCATTTTTTGGTTAATTTTACATGTCTTGAGGCTATGCTTACGTGCAAGAATATTTTGTTAATGTTAGAAATTTGTCATGACATTTAATTGTTTACCTGAATACTTGCTTGAGATGTCGAATGTGAATGTTTATCTAACTTGACTTTTTTCAATGGTTCCTGCATTGAAATCTATATTGTCACTGTAATAGATGGTGTGGGTGAAATCACTTTCAGAGGTTGGGCTGAGTGTTAGATCTGAGCCTCTAAATGAGAATGAACCTTGCGTGTTTTCACTATTTTCAATTGAGAAGTGAGAAAATGACTCTTCGCCGGTCTTGTAGTGAATGTAGAGACCAGAAACTGCAGTATCATCAGAATATTTGACATATCCTTGGGGTGAAGAGGTTTCGCCTATAGAAACAACTGATGGATTGAATTTGACATCAGATAATTTTGGCTTTCGTTTGATGGTAAATGTAATCGTTCCACGTGATGTTGTGTCATCACTACCTGTTGCAGAAACAGTAAGATTATGTTCGCCAGGTTGTAGACCTCCTAATGAATAATTAGCACCTGAAATTGGTGCATTGCTTTGATTGTGTCTTCATTAATTGCATCGTCATCAAGAGAGAATTTGAATTTGATCAGTGGTAAGGTACTCACTTGGATTGTTCTCAAGAACAAGCGATGTGACAATAGAAGCTGTGAATAGTTGATTAAACTTACTACAGTGTTGGTGGGTTAATTGATGGAAGTCATGAGTTTCATTCAAGACAATTATTATTTTATTCAGCTTAACAATAAAAAAGCATACATCTTGGATGCACACATGTGTAAAAATCATACCTCAAACAAATACCTTATCTTGTAATTTTATCTCACTTATTTTAACTCACTTATTTGATATTCCCTTATCTGCTATGATGCGTAATGCAACTAAAGTTTATTGTGATATAAAAATGATTTTGTAATAGTTCTCCGAAATATATGTTGAAGGCGTGACAAAGTCGTCGAAAAATGATAGAATTACAATATATACCATTATTTTCTTGTTTGAATTATTTGAGAAAAATTGGACTGAATTAAAAATCGAATATTAAAGGAAACGTTTATTAAGGGTGCACACGAGAGGATCATGTAAACTTCAGAATTTAGAACCTTATTTTTAGGCATTATCTTGGCTACCTATTTAGGCTCGAAAAGCAAAAAATATCAAAAAATACAACTTGAGTCCATTATGACCCTTTCATGGAGGTAGTTTTTATCCGCTAGTATTTTCCCTTTGAATCTCTTTACAATTCGAAATCAAATTCAAAACTCAGTAGAAGAAAGGAAGAATCGACTTACATACGGTTGTAATACGAATAAATACATATATTTAATTATTTTTATTTTACATATAATTGTTTGAAGCTCATATTCCAACAAATTTTTAAAAAAAACATTAAAATGTTGAAAATGTTCATATATTTTAATAGGGTTTTGGCACTTTATTGAGGAATTACTACATACATAGTCGAACTGAACTTGATATTTTGAAATTTAAATTATTTATCAAAATTAAAATTTAACTTGAAATTTATAATTATTTAGTCATATTTTGCATAATTCTAAGTAGATTTTGTAAAAAATCAAGAAAGAAAAATTTTAACGTGCATTATTTTTTTCTTTTTTATAATAATACATATTATTATATAATTAACATATTCATAATGTTTCACCCTTTCAAAAATATAATCCTCCTCCTCTCAAATAAACGTACATACGGGTGGCCTCTTTTTTCAAAAAATTAAAATTTGAAATTTTGGGCTCAAATATTAGAGATTTTTTCAACCTTCAACGATATATGTTGTCTATATCAGACCTCCTTTCTTTTTGATACTTAACATTGTTCCTAAATCTTAGCCGTTAAGGCTGTTCTGAAAATATTTTTTTTTTCGAAAAAATTCAAAAAAAATTCTTAAAATTCAAAAATCCCTTAATTCCTAAGGATTTTGGAAAAAAGTTTTTACATGAACATGTGTATATTATATGAAGTATATTGATAAGATAAAAATCAAATTTTATTGCATATTCATCGAGAAAATAAACTAACGAATCCCTCAAAATTGAGAGGGTAATCCTCCTCTCAAATAAACGTACATACAGGTGCACCCTTAATAATATATAGTCAGGAGAAAAAGGTGTAAACCTTGATATTTAGGAGCCAATATTAATATCAATAGTATACTCATATTGAGTATATTTGGGCAGTGTATTCTAAACAAAAACTTAAAAATATGGATATTTAGATAATTTAATTTTTTAAAAAACCTTAATAAGACTCAAAAAAATCATTGTTAGTAAATTAAAATAGTATATAAACAATATCTTTATTCGTTTTCACCAATGAAACATACATTTCTTTGAATAATTTGCAAGAATTCTATTCTTGTCGGCTTTCATTAAGGCCATGTGTAAAAATATTGTTCTATTAATTTGATCCTTTGGGCTGTAACCGGTCTAAATTGACTTCGGCGGGCATAAACCAAATAAATTTCATTATTTGGCGTATTTCATTGATAAATATTAAGGAAGATGACCCAAGTTTTCGGAAGTACCCTTACATTGAGTGACTCGGTGCTAATCTATCAAGGAAATCTTGAGTTGGAGTTGGATAATCCAAAATGAAAAAATTCTAAACGTTCATTTTTATATAAGTTTTATTTCTTTCATCTTTAGATTAAGTTTGTTATATTTCAATGTTTCTATGTGTAATATAATCCTATTTTCAAACATTTATGGAATTATAAAATTTGCAATTTCAAATTGCAATTCTAACATTCATATTGTAAGCAATATCTATACTCACCATGTATACATATATTGTTCATTATTGAAGTTTGTTGTTTAAATTTTAAATTGAATTTGGTATTATTGTGGTAAAAAATCAATTCAATTAATATTACGCAATGAGAAATTTTATTTTCTAATATGAAATCGATTTTTACAATTAAACTAAAAAAATACGCCTTCTCAATATGGTTTAAACCTTTTTTGATATGTTATTTCAGTGTTCAAACTGCTCGTTAGTTAATTCATATAAAAATGATCGAGCATATATTAAATGCTATTATAGAACAATGTAATGAACTACCATTGAAATCAATATGCGTAATTTTTATAAAATATTAAAGATTATTTGAGATTTTAAATATCCATTTTCTTCAAAGAATTATAATTGTTATAATATGGGGAAGCTATTTATGTTATTATTTATATATACTATCATATAATAGCTAATATCTCATTATTAAATCTATTTTGAATTTTTGAACTAATCATACCTCCCAGATCGCACACATATGTGGACAATATTTTTCCTACTTTCAATCCTAAAGATTTAAGGTTTACACCTTTTTGCCCGGTTTACACCTTTTTCTCCTGACTATATAAGAACTTCATTGACAATAGTTATGCTTTTCAAGCTTTAAAAGTAAAAAAGTAGTGCGAAATGAGAAAGGAAAATTGAGAGTCATAAGGGAAATATAAATTATGAATGCATTGCTTAACAATTAGTGGTCTCATAAAAAGAAATTTAATCTATAGATTTTCTAAATGTGATTAAATTTCTTTCATTTTAGACAGTATATGTTACGATTGAATAACATATCATTATTTCTTCATTTATTAAAACTTAAACAGAAGTATCGTCCCTTCGGCCCCATTTTCACTGAACTGTAGATCATATTTCAAACTATAATTTAACTTAAATTTCATGCAGGGCGGATATATAAGCAATCAATTGATTTGTTTTTACTCTTCATTAGTCATTCATCTATTTTGACAATGAAAAACATTTTGACAACATATTCCATTCTGATAATACTTACGAAATATTTTTGGCTATCATTGTTAATTATGCATATAAAGTGTGTTCTCGAGACTCGAATTTGCTCTCTAAGACTTCAGTAAGACCAATAGTGCTTCATAAGTTTGTTCACTATTAAGACGTTGATTTAAGCTGTTTGCCTTGATCTTTGTCGGTAAACTTGCAGGTGACGGTTATTTCGCTGGACTTAGTAATTGGGGAGGATGTAGATGAGATGGTTAATGATGTGATAGAAGGTTTATTCTTGATGCTGATGGTGCCAACATCGATTTTATCTGATGATTTCAATTCAGATCTGTCGTTGGTAATTGATAGCAATGTTGCTGCCAGAGACACTATCTGGAATGGTAATAGAAACTGGAACTGATGTAGGGTCTGTTCCTGGACTAACTGTGTATTCTGCTTGGCCAAGTTCTATTGGATCTGAGGTCTGGACAGCTTCTACATAAACGATGCCATCATATTTGCTGGTGACAGCGAATGTGATTGTTTCTGAAGCTCCATTACTTATGTATTCAGGAAAAGCTTCTGTGGAAGTCTTTGCAATGGTAGGTTTAGTAATAAATTTGATTGTTTCTGTAGTATCATCAGATTTTGCTACGGTTGCTGAATCGGGATCTGTATCGTCACTACAAAAGATTGTGTATGTGAAATCATCTTCAGAAGTTGGGCTGAGTGTTAGATCTTGACAAGAAAATGATAAAAATCCAGCAGTTCTTTCATCGTTTGGAACTGTGAAACTCTAGAATGAGATTTGATAATTCCAACATCTAATCCTCCTCCAACTACAGATGCTAGGCTATTTCTGCCTGCAGAGTTAAAGAAAGAAATGAATACTTCTTTGTTTGGCTATCTAGATTCTGATCCTGCTAGCGGAGGTAAGTTAATTAGAACTAATACTAAAGATGGGTTAAACTTTCAATATAATTCTCCATTTAGTGCAATGTCTGTAGAAATTAACTCGCGTAAGACATGCTTAGATGATAAAAAATACCCTAAATGGAATTTTAATGATGATACATTAAGATTTAAGCAGCATATGACTCCTTCTAAAAGCTTTGACTCTCTGAAAAAGAAAAATCAGTAAAAGTTCTTTAATTTGATTCTAATTTTCTTTTTTAATCTTAATTCCTAGAAATGTCACTTTTTACTTCAGATTCTGTAATTAAAAAAACTAACTGGACACACTGTAGTGCAATAATTGCTTACTTATATACATCTGACTTTAATTCAAATTTCTGACAATTGTCATGAAGATTCAATGAAAAATAACCCGAAACACATTAATCACATTTTATGCTCAAATTTTCTAAGATAGGGATCTGAAAAAGCACAATAAAGTATCGAATGCGCTTGTTATTGATTTTGTGAGAGAATGTCAGAAAAGTGAACCCTTGATGTGAGCTTCCATATGTACTAGATATTATTTAATTACAATATCTGAATCCAGTTATATCACTCTCTCTTTTTTAAGTATAAAAAGTGACATTTCTAGGAATTAAGATTAAGGGTTGACCGACCTAAATTGAGAGGACGTAATCCTCCCGATTTTTTCATTTTCAGCCTTGGTAAAATACCCTCGAAAACTCAAAAAAATTGACTTGTGTCCATTTAAAAGGGTTCGTCGAGAGGTGTCAAATTATTGATTTTCAGGATCGTAACTCATAATTTTTTACAATCATATTAAAATTATGCGAGAAAACAAGCAAAAATATTCGTTATTTTAGTATCAAATACTACAAATCCTAGATTGCAATATATTTTAGCACGTAAAATTCCAAAATTTACCGTAATTGAATAAAATTTACAATAAACATCAATCCATTCTAGATTTTGCATATTGTTAATGATTTCCATACTATTTGTTTGCAGACTGTTCTAATGTTAACCGCGATTGTCTAAATCAATTTCATATAATTAAAATTTACAAATCCCATGCGATTATTATTTCTTGTCTGCAAAACACCTGTGCAACCTCTTTAAATGTAGTTGCTTCAAACTATTAAAATACCAAATTTATTTATTTTATTCCCAAGAATGAAATACATTGACTAGAATTCTCGCAGTAAGCGTTATAAATATTGAGAAATATTGTGAACTAAATGTCTTGTTTACTAATTTGTTCGATTATTTTTAATATTTTTTTCCATTATGTTGAAAAATCAAAAGAATTTTTATTATTTTTAAATTACTAGGAGTATTAATGAAAATTTTAATCTCCTATTTTTATACAAAGAATGGAAACTGGATGGTGAATCATTAAATATCTGAAATTCTGCGCATCAGCTTCGATATTATAACTCAGTTGTTAAAATCAATGCTAGCAAATATTTAGACACCAACTAAACTTGGTTCATTTCTGATGCATATTTTTTTTTTACTTTTTTCCAATTGAAATCGAATTTTACAAAACAGTTTTTTGATGATAATTTCTACAAAAATAGAATTAACATTCATTTGCTAAGATAAACAATGTCAAATTTTTAAAAATTAACGAAATCGTTCGTATCTTTTCAGGAAGGTATGTCGGCGAAAAAAATTCGTATACCAAATCAAATAACATCATATGAAGATATTATTAATTGTACGTATTCCGATTTTTGAGCAACTTTAGAAATCGATTTCAAGATTTTGGCAATTTGATCATTTATTAAATTAGTACATATGTAATAAAATGATATTCAATTTTCCAAAATTGTATATAGTGCCAATAAATTTTACTGAAATAAATATAATGGGAATGATATAAAGTTTGTGACAAAATATTCATTTTTATACAAAGAAGCTATTCATTTTTAAACAACTATTTGAATATACCATCTGTATTATTAGATATTGATCAGATTTCAATATCTGAATAATTCAGCTTGAATTACTATTCTATAAAATCTGTTACACATGGATATATGGTGTTAGGAATCAATATTTTGATTATAAGATTAATACAAAAAAACTTTGGGATATTATTCTCATTTTGCAAAACACTTCAATTTGGAACGGAATAAATATATATTCAGCAATAATTAATTCTTTTTGCCGTTTGTAATTCTAGCAACATTCCAAAATGGAGGAGTTTTTTAAAAATAAAGAAAATTTTTATAGAAAAAAATCAAAACAAAAAAATTTATTTTCAAACTATATTTTTCAAACCTTTAATCAATAAAAACACAATTGTTAATATTCATTCTTTCTATTGTGCTATTCGAATAGTACGATTTATACTTTTTTTGCTAATTTATTAAATATGTCGAATCCGCGGAGGAGCGCTGTTGCAAAATGATCTATGATGTGTAGCGGTGTTTTGATAAAAAGAGGTCGGTCAACGTTTTTGAGTTTTTTCGACCTCATTATTTTTCTGATTTATCTGTTGCATTATATCAAGGGTACAATAATGCATAATATGTCACTGTTTTTATCTAAAAATTCCATAGTATTTCTGTAAAAAATTTATCCATAAAAAATTTTTCCAATCGAAAGAAAAATCGAAAATTTTTGAAATTTTTATAGAACAATATTGTGACCGAAAATTCATTCTCGTTGCATACATCTCATTAAGGTAAAACATTATCTGAAACAACCATGTTTTAAAAAATTATAGATAACGAGATATTTGATACTTAATATCAATAAATTTTGAATGCCCTCTCAAAAATTGAATGGACGTCAGTCAACCCTTAAAAAAGAAAATTAGAATCAAATTAAAGAACTTTTACTGATTTTTCTTTTTCAGAGAGTCAAAGCTTTTAGAAGGAGTCATATGCTGCTTAAATCTTAATGTATCATCATTAAAATTCCATTTAGGGTATTTTTTATCATCTAAGCATGTCTTACGCGAGTTAATTTCTACAGACATTGCACTAAATGGAGAATTATATTGAAAGTTTAACCCATCTTTAGTATTAGTTCTAATTAACTTACCTCCGCTAGCAGGATCAGAATCTAGATAGCCAAACAAAGAAGTATTCATTTCTTTCTTTAACTCTGCAGGCAGAAATAGCCTAGCATCTGTAGTTGGAGGAGGATTAGATGTTGGGCGCTTAACTGGGGATTGTATATTATTATTATAGTAATTATTATTATATTTTTGATTTTGCATCACATTTGATGTAGTATTTTGCTGGTTTTGATGGTTATATTGCGGAATATATTGTTGTTGATAATTTTGAGTTTGTTGAGCAGGCTGTTGCATATCCTGCCCTGCTGACTTAGTTTTATTCGATTTCCAAGTGATAGATCTATCACCTTGCAATAATCTATCCATTGTTCGTTCAAAACTACCACATTCTGCTAACATCAAACGTATAGTTTCCGTATCTACAGCAGGAAACATCTCGCTTAACATTTTAAGACTTTCACTCATAGGAACTTGGCTATTTCCATACATTTAAATTTTTAATCAGTCCATAGAGATTTTGAATTCAAAAATTTTCAGTCAAAATCTTTAAAATCATGAATATTTGGAGAAATAACACCTTTATATATGAATTATTTAAAATGAGCAAAAAATGCTTATTTGGCCTCATAAACTGTCGTTTTATTTTCATCATTTCATGAACTTTGTTCATTAAGAAGCATAAACCTTTCCAGATGTTGTAATATATAAATTAAGAGCATTATGCTAAACAGTGCATTAAATGTTGACAGTACTTTTGATTTTGTCAAAGCATCAAACAAATTTGATGTAAATGGGTGTACTTTCATTATTACACTAATGTGACAAAGCATGTGTATCTTTTGTTCACATAACAATGAAGAAAAACTCCAGAAATAAAAATGTACTCAATCAAATGACATTAAATGTGGAAAATTTCATTAGTCCTACGTATGCACAAAATGAAAAACATGTTTTTATTTTAATAAAAAGAGAATCGCAAATAATTTCAATAAAACTTTATATATAAATTAAATATTATATCAATAAGAAAGGATTACTAAGTTACATCTAGATTCCCGAAGTATCATCTGATTTTAAATTAACCTTTCTTTTATGAAAATAAAAAATGCCAATCAAAAAAAATTTGACACCATCCAAAAATAACAGTTTAATTTTATTGATGAAAATTTTATTACTTTGATCTCACATTGATGACATTAATTGTATATTATTGCTAAAGGCATGCATTTGAATGTAAATCAAAAATTTTTGAATCACCGGAAAAAGCTCACCGGAATTGACTCAAATATAATCGTTCATTTTTCTAAAATGGGTCTTTTTGGAAAGAAAGTCTCTCCAGAAGAAAAGTTGAAGCAGTTCAAGCTCTCCATTCGCAAGTCTTGCCGTGAAATCGAGCGTGAAAGGAGACGTCTTGAGCAAAATGAAGTTAAAATGAAAAATGAAATGAAGAGACTCGCTCAAAAGAACGAATTAGATTCTGTAATGATCATTGCAAAAGATGTTGTTCGCAACCGCAGTGCTATGAAGAAATTCCTTAAGCTTGGTTCTCAGCTCGAATCATTAGGCCTTCGTATCGAAACAATCAAGGCTCAAGCTGGTGTTACAGCCGCTCTTAAGGGTGCAGCTGGTGCTATGACACAGCTCAACAGAATGGTTAACTTACCTCAAATGCAGGCAATCATGATGAAGTTCATGCAAGAGAACGAAATGATGGACATGAAGTCCGAAATGGTCGATGAACAAATGGATGACCTTTGGGATGATGAGGGCACAATGGAAGAAGAGACAGCAGCTCAGTATTCCCAAATCTTCTCAGAAATGGGCATCCCAGTCCCAGCTAACATTGCTGCTGCTACTGGTGAAGGTCCAATTGCTGGTGTTGCTTAAAAATATCATTATTGTTTACCAAAATACATATTTCAAACTTCAAAATCGTAAAAGCTACCATGCTCGGTAAATAAACATATTTATATTTTATTGTTAATTTACAGCTAAATTCATTTACCCACTTAACTTTTCATTTTATTTTAGATCGTAACCAAATATTTTATGTTATGGGCATTTGAAATAGCCATAGCCATATATTTTGGATACGAATTTGTTAGTATATTCGCTAGAAATACATACGATGGACTTCAAAGACTTGCAATAGGTACAATTTTAGGAATTATTATTCAAGCTTGGGTTGCATTCATATTTTCATATTTTATTGAACTTGCACCTCCTTTGGGACTTTATATTACTGTATTTTTCCTTATCGTATCATTAATAATACATCATTTTAATCATAAAAATAAAGTGAAGCTCATTTTCAGTCTTTCAACAGCCCAAATTTGGACGTACTCGTTATCTTTTGGTCTATTTTTCTTCATAATGTATCTTTCAATGTTCGAAAATAATGCTTATTCAAAAGGATCAGGATACTCAGACTTAGGATTCCACCTTAATATTATTACATCAATAGCTCACGGATTCAATCATAAAAGACATGATTTTATGACAGTAGAAAGCCCTATTTTTTCAGGAGTTCAACTTGTATATCCAATTATACCAAACTTTTATTCTGCCTTCCTTATTTCCACAGGGCATTGCTCAATTCGATATTCTTTATTGATCCCTTCAACTTTAGTTGGCTGGTCATTCATTATTTCTTTGTACTCGCTTTCTTTGTACTTTACGCGTTCACATTTTGCTGCCACACTATCCGTAATTATCTATTTCAATTTAGGCGGCCTTGGATTTATGGTTCTGAAAGATGAAAAATGCAGAAAATACGGATATTGGGATTTAGTATTCAATTGGTGCAACAATAATCCTCAGTATTGGTTCCACCCTCTAACTCATATCATTATTCCCCAAAGAGCTTCGTTATTTGTTTTTCCTTTAATATATTGGGCATATTTGTCAATATTACTTGCTATTCTAAAGAAGAATCACAAACTCATGGCTCTCGCGGGTCTCCTCACTGCATTAATGCCTCAAGTTCAATTACATGCTTATTTATCTATTGCAGAATGGTCAATTCTTTTCTGTTTGTTAAAACTAATAGAAGGTGAATGGAAAAACTTCAAAAGTTACTTTATCATTTGGTCAGTATATGGAATTACAGCCATTCCATTAGCAATTCCACAAATTCTTCCATATCTCAAACGTGTTGGTGAATTACAAGGCCAATTTATGCAATATAATCCAATTTGGCTCTCAAAAGATTTTAAAATAGGTGATAGTTTCTTCAAACCTATAATTTTGTGGATAAATTCACTTGGAGCATTTATTGTTATATCTCTTGTTATAGGATTGTTTTATCTCAACAGATACCAAATTTCTGTTTATCTTCCTAATATAATAATTTTTATTATTGCTAATTTGATTTTATATCAACCATGGGCAGCAGATAATACGAAAATATTTTATACAGGTTGGATACCTTTTGCAGTACCTGTTGTTGCTAATTTTATGTCCAAATTAGTTAATCTCAAGTTTTCTATACCAAAATTTATTTCTTGTTTTGTTTTATTTTGCATATTACTAATTTTACTAACCATAAGTGGTCTTCTCACAACGATCACAACTATGCAATATCCAACATGTATTTATCACAAAGAGGCAGGATCATTTGATTTCGGATTATGGGTAGCAGAGAATACGCCAGTGAAAGCAATTTTCAGTATGGAAGGCGGTCCTGGAAATCCTATTCCAGCAATTGCAGGAAGGCAGATGTACTGTGGTTATGGCGGATGGATTTATACTCATGGTCTTCCTATGGATAGATATTGGGAAATTGTTTCAACGGGAAGAGATCCGTCAAATTTCTCTTTTTATGATAATAACGGTATTATGTACGCCGGAAATATCGCTTCCACACAATACAGTTTTGATACTCCTTTATATGGATGGTCAAAAGTTTTTGATGCTGAATCTAACGTATTGTATAGAAGATCTCAGATATAAATTTATATGTAATATTATTGATTTGTTTGAAAATAAATCGAATTGTTTCTATATAAAGACGTCACACTTTTGCTTTATCCATTTTGAGAACTAACATCCTACATAAATTTATTTTATATAAATCTTATTTGGAACTTTTCTTTAGCAACTTGTATCAGTATTGACAATGGCATATAATGAATGAAAATAAAAGTATTTCGGCAAAAAAAGGACATTAATGGATACAAAAGATATGCAATTGAAATTTTATAAAAGATTAGGATGAAAGTCTAGCTAAAATTGAATTCAGTATTGATAAAAAATTCAAGATAACAAAAATGGAATATTTTACAATAAACAATTGCAGTATTGAAATATAAAAATGGAATTTTGTTTCAATAAAGTAATATAAAGGATCTACAGAACTGTAATATGTGAATAACCTGCGTGAAACCAATTAATATCGAATAGTTCTCAAAATAAATAAAAATCAGAAAAAAATTAATGAATTAAAGCCATTCTAGTTGTCTGTATGCGGTGTTGGAGGGCCAAAAATAGGATGGATATAACAATTATTGGATTTGCCGATTTGGAATAGTGGAATTTCGCTATTTTTAATTCTTTTCACGTCTTCTGTAATTTTTGGAGGGTGTATGTTCATTTTGCTGAAGTTAAGTATAAATGGCTCATTATTTGAATTATAAAATTTCATTCCAAAGTTTCCTGTTGGAACATGTATTTGAGGTTCATTATACATCATAGATCTGTTTGAAATTGATTCGAAAGGCTTGTCATTGAATTTAATTGGCTTTTTATGATAATGTTGACATTTTCCTGATAATGCACAGTCGCAATAAGAAAGTTGCCATCCAAGGAACTCAACTTTGTGTCCGACATGGCATTTTTTAGCGCAAACAATACAACATCCTTTCTTCTTGTCATTTGGCCAACATGTTCTGCAATGAAACCATGGCTGCTTAATTAAAACAGCTCCATTATCTTCTACACTGCATGTCATCGTATCGAAATCATCAAATTCGTAAACTACACGATCAGATTCAGGTGTTGTTTCCCATTTATCTAAAATCGCCTGAAGACACTGAAGTTTTGTTGCACTCGGTAATTCATTCATAATTTCATCTTTGTGCTGATCGTGAAATCGTTGGAATGGTGGTATATAACTCATTTTTTAAAAAATACTTTACAGAACGATACAATTGAATTTTGACAAAATCATTTTACAAAATCACTTTATTTGTCAAATTCTTAAATCGTTGAAATGTTAAATATCGATCAGACGCCTCGCTGGTCGATCAAAGAAGAGAATTCAGAAGTTTTTCATGTGCAGATATCGCAGGATTCTAATTTTGTTGCTAGCGGGCTTTCAAATGGTTTAATCTCATTACGAAGTGCTACAACTGGTAGGCTTTCATATACATTACAGCAGTCTGAATTGCAATTTCCTGTAACTTCATTACGTTTTAATCCAAAAGATCCCAAATTTTTTATTGCATCATCCGCAGATGGCGTAATTAAAGAATGGACTACTAAAAACTCAATATCAAAGTGGTCCACACAAGAACACGATAATCAAATCTATTGTCTTGACTTTCAGAACACAGGAACTCTCTTTGCATCAGCAGGTCGAGATTGTCATGTTAGAGTTTATGATAATGAATCAAAGAAACAAGTTTTAGATCTAGCTAGAAATGAATTCGATTTAGAAACTACTCGAGGCCATTGCAATAGAATATATTCACTTAAATTTCATCCTGAAGATCCAGGAGTTCTTATTTCTGGTGGATGGGATGATACTCTGCAAGTATGGGACCTTAGAAGTGCTTCTCCTGTTCGCGCTATTTTCGGACCTCACGTTTGTGGAGATTCCATTGATATTAACGGAAATTACATATTGGCATGCAGCTGGAGATCTGATGAACAAGTTCAAATATTTGATATTAGAACATACACACCGGTAACAACCATGAAATGGTCGCAATCAGTAGATGATGCACAATGTTTAATTTATGCAGCGAAATTCCATCCAAATGGACAAAACTTCCTCGCAGGAGGCAGTGGAGTGAACCAAGTCAGAATTTTCTCAACAGAAAAAGATAGATCTATTGGAACTCCTCTAAACTTATCTGCTCCTGTATTTTCCATATGCATGCCTACAAATGCATCACTAGCTATAATAGGTACCGGAGATGGAACAATTGTTGCTCATCCTTTAATATCTTCAAATTAATTAATTTTTTTTTTCTTACTTTCTGTTTATTTATCTACATTTTGTGTTATAATATAGTCAAAGGAGATACTTAACTTATGCGTTTATTTATTATCAAACTTTTTTATTAATTTTTTTTTATCTTTTTATAAATATTGTATGTTTAGTATTCATTTCAACTTAATTTACTTATGCTACATCAATGGCAATAAATATTCATTAAATTTAATCTTTTCAGATTTTTGTTGATATGTATAAATACTAGATTGGGAAATTGTAATTTATAATAATAAACTTAATATTTACTTACGCGGTGTTGGAGATCTAGGTGGAGTTACAGGTGATTTAGGTAAAATAGAGCTAGAAGACTTTGGTTCGCTAACTCTCATAGTACGGCAAAGGTCTTCTTTTTGCTCTCTTGCAGCTTTAAGATCTGCTCTAGATTTATCGAATCTATATTGAATTTGTCTTCTGATGAATTCGTCTGTTTCTGGTTCGAGCTCAACATCAAAGAGATCGACTTGTTTAATTTCTAAGCTTTGTTTGAAGCCAAGTTGGCAATTGTCTCCTTGAGATAAGACAATTGTATAATTTGGATCTTTCTGTGAATTTGCGTGAATATATTTCATAATACTTGTGATAAAATCTTTGAAATTGATCGATAATCCCGATTGGTTCTTGAAATCGTCAAATGTCTTTTCTTCGAACTCTGCAAAATAGAAAAAGTATAAGTCAGCTTCCATAGTGACTTCAATACGGAACCTCGTATCATTATCGTAGGTAATAATTCGCATATGAAAAGGTGCATCTGGAACAATGTTCTTTTGCTCATCCTGGAATTTCAATGGTGTGTCCTCATCGAACTTAATCTCGCCACCATCTTCTAGACTTGGATCTATATACTCCTTCGGTGACATATATCTATAAATTCTGTTTTTTTTATCGTCTAACAGAAAAATAAATCAAAGAAGAATTCCATTTTATGAAAATGAGCAATGAAATAGCAAATATCTCTGAAATACTCATTATTGGCAATAAAAATCAAATGAAAAAATGCGTTACATGAAAAAAAAAGGTGACCAAACTATTTTTTGAAAGTCCGCCATAACTTTAATGGTACTATTTCAGCGTGTACAATGAATACAAAAATTCTAAGAGTGCCACATAAAATAGTACTTTAGACTTGAGTTAATGCTACCAAGCAAATGTTAAAAAGATGACTTTAGTGTTTTGATAATCAAAGATTAAAATCATTATTGTCTAAATCAATAATCATAACGACAGAAGTTAATGTTTTTTCATCAGTGCTTTAAATCCACTTTTAAAAGTATACCTCAAAAATCAAAATATCAAAAAAAATTGGCCGATAGGTTTGGCTTTAATTTTTGTCTGCTTTTATGATTTGATATGGATGTTATAATTTTAAAAGTTGAGCCAAATTCACCAATAGATTTTTGAGATTTGCAAATACTCAATAATTTTCAGCGTGTTATCTTTTATTAAAAGAACTATTTGGTTTCAGTATCGTATAAATTGATATTTACTTTCTATTTGAACCTTCATTTAGCTAATGATTTAATAATACAGATTTCATCTAGTCCTTATAAGAGAATTTTGAATTTGTTATAATAAAAAAACAAACAGATATAGCTTACACTTCTATAATAAAGATACCTTTTATAGAAATCAGTATGAAATGTGTTTTGGCTTATTGGAAGCATATCAGACATAATCGCCATAATCAAAAAATCTATATACCCAATAAGTAATAAATTTGTCGATATAGATTTTCCATAAAATTAGTTTTTAGTCTGATCTTAAAATAAATTTAATTTTTTATAAAAAAAATCACATTTAAAAGTACCTTTTTAGTAGCTCGAAATCCTGTTGGTGGATTTCGGGCGTACTTCAAAATTAGCTTTTCTTCTACATATGCAAGCTATATTTTAAATATGGGGCAAATCGGATCGGCGAAAGGAGTTTAGTTACCTTTGAAAAAAATTGAATCATTTTGTCACTCACTAAAAAAATCGTTAAATAGCTATAACATGTGAACTCTAATATAATTTAATATCACAAGAAAGATATCTTTTATATGTTATTTGCATTATCAAAAATCGGACGCAAAGGAGCAGTTATAAACTTACTAGTCTGATCAATAACGTTTGCATCTAGTAGCCCAACTCCTATTCTAGTTATATATGTATAAAATCCGAAGTCGACTGAGGAAAATCTTCCAAGAGCTCTGAAAACGACCGAAGACGCGGATTCAACATCATTACCGAGTAATTGGATGAGTTTAAAGGCCCAAAACTGGGGAAAATGATCGAAAAATGCAGTTCTCTTAACAGCTCCGGGGAGTAAAACTAAAATATCAAGTTTTGGATATTCTATTGCTAGTGCTCGAGCAAATTGTTCTGTATATGCTTTTGTAGCAGCATAAAGAGAAGCGTATGGGTTGGAAAAGAAAGAAACTTGAGATGAGAAGAATATTATTCCTCCGTTTGTCTTTCGGATCTTTAAAAATGCGGCAGTTAAGTCTACCATTGATGTTATAAACGCTTGATTGTATTTATGTGGATTATTTATCTTGTGAAAATAAGATGGATAACAAAAACCTGCAGTATGAATGAGCAATTTGGGCTGGTATGTTTCAATCCATTGACATAATTCATTAGTTACTGAAATGTCCGATAAATCGCAGAAAGAAATTTTGGAATTTTCGGTAAGCTGAATTTGATTGAGTTTTTCTGTTTTCAATCCAACAATATGGACATCAAATCCCTGCTCAACTAGTTTAAGAGCAATTTGAAGTCCAATGCCGTCTGTTCCTCCAGTTATCAATGCATAACCTTTTTGATACTTTGCTCCCAGGTCTTGAGCAGGTAATATTCTTGGAAGCATTGCAATAACGAAGCGCAACATGCAACATAAAATGAATGCTAAACCTATAAGTGAAAGAAGTATGATTAGCACGTTCATCTTACATGCAAATAACTGAATTGAACTATACAGATACTCATGAATCATTGTTTATTAGGTGATATCTATTCTAATTCAATCCAGAAAATCTTAATGCAAAGATAAAAAAAATAATTTATATCTATCAGTACATCTATTTAAATTTACAACAAATAACATATAATAAATTCACACAAAACTGTAATGATCTGCACTAATGAAGCGTGCATGTGATAACAAATCATCAACGATGAAAGTTGGAATTGAAGCAGCAAGCATAGTTTTAAGTAAACTATGTTTATGCCTTCTTAATGTTCTTTGCTAGTATAAATCTTAATGTTATGAAACAGCAAATTCTATTCAAAAAGAATTTGTAGATTTCCTTATTAAACTATTGTATGATTTCCTTCATTAGATCTTCAATTTCTTTTTCTACTTGCTGAATGCTTTGATCTATCTGATTTTTTTCCGCAATATTTTTTGCAATGTCTTGTTTTAATTCTGAGATTCTAGAGCTATTTTCAGTGAATAAAGATGCCTGAGCTCGAATATGCTTTTGTAAATCATCAAACGTAGCATCATTGAAGGTTTTATTTGGATCTTGTTCTAATTGCTTAATCTTTTCATTTACCTTTTGTATCTCTGCTGCCATAGAAGCAGCAGATGCCTGTCTAGACTTTATCTTTGATTTGGCTTCATCTAATTCAAATTTTGCTTGATTTAGAATAATTGTATCAAGATTTTCATACTGCTGCTTAAGTGTATTATATGTATCAAGAAGTGCATTGACTTCTTCAGAACGAGTTTTTGAAGAAGATTCTTTTAGTTTTAATTGATCGAGTTCATTCTTCAACAATTCCATATTTGATTCCAATTCTATTTGAAAAGAATCAAGCCTCTCTTCACAATCTTCTTTAATAAGTACATCTTGTAATAATTGCGATAATGAAACAGTTCCAGACATTAGATATTCAATTGTCTTGGAATCATCATATATTTTGGATGCACATGAAGCAATTTTATTTAAACTCTTTGTGCAAGTAACTGAAATTTCGTTTATTATCTGTTCTTTTTTTTCTTTCTCTGTAGATAGTTTAGTTTCGAGTAAAGTTTGTTCACTTTTCAATTCGTCAATTTGGTTATTTAATTTTGTTAGTTGAGATTGCTCTAAATCCTTAAATTTTTGAATTGATTGTGTGAACTTAGAGACATCCATTGTTCGCTCTGAGTAATTTTCACCAAAGCTCTTTCGAACGGTAAATCCTCTTTTCAGCTTCTCTCTTTGCTCAGTTAGCTCAGAACGCATATATTTTACTGCAAAATTTTGTTTAAAAGTGCACGTTTAAAATTTCAAATCAACACAGCATTTATAAAATGAAACAATTTTGCACACATTTACTTAGTTAAGGCGCATCGTTTGCAACAGGTATCTAAAATACAATGAATACCAGAATATACAATGTACATTGATCCATTATAGTAAAAACTTTCAGAAAATCATTTATAGAAAGGAAAATGTATCTAGTCAAGATAAGAACTTGGTTTACAGATTGCTTTCTCTCCAATTTAAAAATATCATTCCAACATTTAATATTCATGCTTATTATATACTTATAATTGGTACACTTTAAAACATCTATGATCTGATTAAGAGTAAGTTGATGTTACAGTCTAATTAGACAATTTTAACTATTTTTTAATGAAATAGGTAATTTTTATAAAATTGCTTTCTTTACTTGAACTTTCATCTTAAGTCGAATATATTTGTATAATTTAGACTTACAATATTGCTAATTTTTTTCCAAAATTTTAAAAATTGTTAGAATACATCTAAACAACTGTAATAAGAATCGATTAAATACAATTCTACGTATGATCTTGATGAATCGCAAGCCTTTGCAAAAAAGAAAACTTGAAATTGGACCGCAATCAAAAATATGAGCCAAAAGCTATATCAACGAAGCTGTTGTCTTGTGAAAAGCAATATTTATGGAGAATTTAATGAGTTTATAGTAAGATTTTAATTGAACCAAACTAAAAAAATGTAATGGCATCGGCATATCTATACTAATGTTTATCGAGCCAATGTTATTCCATTATCTTAAAAACTGGACCATATCCTATTTGCAGAGAGAGTTTTTCAAAAATTTAACGATGCCAATTGAGATGTCAATCTAAAATAATTCCGAAAAGATAATAGCCAGGATATACAATCAATCTGCAGGACCATTTTTCTTTTTGAAGTAGATAAAAAGACTCAAAAATCATTTGAATATCGTAACTCATTCAAAATTTCAGAGCATTTTGGAAAAAAGCTTCAGAATTTTGCGACATTCAAATTTAGCCGATGCGAATTGTTCAGCCTAGAATTCAGAGAAAAGCCAATTAGTTCACTTCTTAGCAATGTCTGCTATTGAACATAACGCTAACGCTGCTTCCCACAAGATCTACGCTCTCCATCAGAAGGAAGTTGATGAGAAGTTACATCATCATGAAAAGATCCATGGTGTTGACCCACTCCATACATCCCACAAGGAAGTTCAGGTAAAGAAGGCTCCAATTGCCCATGGTCAATCTGGCCAAGGCAAGCCAGCTGCTGGTGCTGCCCCAGCCGCCGGTGCTGCTCCAGCTGCTGCTGCCCCAGCTGCCGCCGACAAGAAGCCAGCTGAAAAGAAGCATTAAATACATGAATAAAACTTTTGTTTTGTAAAAATCTTATTCTTTTTCTTGATTTCAATTAGTTATATAAAGTTTTAACATCAGTAATCTCAATTTATTTTTCCAAATGTGATTAACATAGCTTAAAATTATTCATATAACTCATATTTTGGGAATGAGAATATCAATTTTAGCAAAATACGACATGCTTCATCTCTACATCAATACGATAATACTAATGCACTAGAATGATATAGAAGTTTGGTTATAAGTATTATAATAAACTGAAATTTCGAAAGAAATCAGGGAGGAGAAAAAATATTTGTCACATTTTGTTGTAAATTCGTTGATAATTATTTTTAATTTTAATTTTACTATGGATAATCGAGAAGAATTCCAAACTAGAGTAGACGTTCCACTTCGTGAATATGATAGCCGTCAGAAGGCCCCTCGTCGTGCAACAGCTCCTGTTCCAAAAAGGTCAAATCTTCTAAATTCTTCAGATTCATATGCAGCTTGCTACTTTAGAGACAATCCTGAAGTTCAAATTGATCTTTCTGATCCAAAAACCAAACTTGAAGAGTTTGAAAAAGAACTTGCCAGTTCAGAATTAGATGAAGCTACAAGATTCCAAATTTTAATCAGAGAAAAGTCAATGATATATTTAATTTATGACGAAAATTCACCAGAAGCATTCAGAATTCATGCTAGACTTGGTGCATTTTATAACGAAACACATCGTCCACAAAGTGCATTAAGACATCTCAAAATAGCCCATGATATCTCTACAAAGAATAAATCTATCAATCCTAATGAACTTATACTTGTTGCAGTTGATAGCGCTGAATCACATCTTGCTTTACGAAATGACAACAAGCAAGAAAGCCAAAAACACATTTCTCAAGCTAACGATTGCCTCAAACAAATACATGAATACCAAATTGATGATTTAGACCTTAAATACCGTTGCGAACTCGTTACAGCAAGAGTTACTTCTGCTGGAAAGCATCCAGAGAAATCTTTTACTCTATATGAGCAAGCGATGAATACTCTCCGTGAAATTAATGGAGATCAAATCGATAAACAGACTTTGGCGAAATTATACGTCGAAATGTCGGAAGTCGCAGAAAAGATGAACGATGATGCTAGAAAATCCGAATATGCTGGAAATGCTTACGAAATCTTTATCCAGCTTGGAATGTATGGTTCTGCAAATATTGTTCGTGAAAAAGTCAGCGAGGAGAAGATTAAAGAGTGCCAAGAGAAATATTCTCTGGCCGAGTCATCAGAAGAACCTTCATTGGAACCATATAGTTATGAAAATCCAATTAATATTGAATTACCTCCTGAAGATACTGAAAATAACATGTAAGAATAAAGTGAATTAAATGTTTTATAACGCATATACTTAAACACATCTTTATTTCAAACCAAATCTGAAAATAACAAATAAAAAAATATGATATTAAATTAATGCTGAAATTTCTGAAGTATACCATTGAGAAAGCTTCACATTCTCTATTGGTATTCTCTTTTCTGGATTAAAGTCAATCATTGATGAAATCAAAGATCGAACATCTTCATTTATAAATGATGGTATAAATATCTGACCATTCGCAAAATTTTGCTCTATTTCCTCTATTGTAGATCCTGAAATTGCAAGTTTTCTAATAAACATCGATAATAATAAAATTCCACAAGCAAAAACATCAGCTGCTTTGCCATCATATGGTTTGTCAGTCTTTGTTTCAGGTGCTGCAAAGTTTAATGTACCATATGGAACTGTGATAAGCTCATCAGGTTCAATTTTATGGGCATTATAGAAATTACCGAGTCTGAGCTCATTATTATCTGTTAAAAATATGGATTCTGGGCGAATATCTAAATGAACGATATTGTTTTGATGTAAATATTCGAGTGCACTTACAATTTGCTTGAAAATTCCGAATATTTCACGTCTGTTTAAAGAATCATTTTTCTCAAACAGTGAATAGAAAGTATTTTCTTCATATTCAAGGATAATATATTGAAAAACTCCTTCATAATGGCAATCAATGTATTTTTGAATATTTGGATGGAAACAGGAACTGAGTAACTCGATTTGTACCTTTAAATTTAAAAATAATAAAGAGTTTGAAATGAAAAATCTATTAATTTTTAAAATTGAGAATTTTTGCTTTGTAGATTTGCACTCACCAATATACTGTTCTCCAATTTGACATTCTGGATATATTTCCTTCTTGTGAGGTGTTAGTTCATAGTCAGAAATATACATTCCCAAAATGTCCCCAATCTTATCATGACAATCCCCCTAAATAATTAAAGATTCATTTAAGTTATAAATGATAAGCTTGTATTTAGCGTAGAAAGCTACACAAATTGAGAGAATCCAATCCCTTAAATGAGAACTCTGGATAGAGAAAAGAACAATATGGAATAGTTAATAAAGAGACTTTTTTTACAAGAATTTGATAAATCAAAATAAACATTCAAATATTATTTAATTATTCAACAATTTCCTCTTCCTCGGCATCATTAAGCATTTCTTCCTCATGGAAATCTTCCTCCTCCTCTGCTTTTGGAGGCTGGATTTCTTGTTGTTCTTCCTCTTCTTCAATTTTAATTTCTGATGGATCATTTTTGTCTTCTTCATGATTTTCTGTTGGAATTTTATTCTTTGCTTCTTCTTCTTCTTCACCATTATTCTGCTCCATTATTTGTTCCTCTTCATCGTAATCTTCCTCTTCCTCCTCTTCTTCTTCAGGAAGAGAATCTTGTTTTGCAATGTCTGGGAAAGCAATTCTCAAGAAACTTAATTTGTTTTCTAAATCGTTGACTTGTTCTTTCAAAAGTTCTAAGGCAATTGAATAATCTTCTTTGTCTCCAATCATTATGTTGTTATCTGCTGATTCATCTGATTTGTTAAATGAGCGGAGTTCCAAGTAGTGTAATCTATGATCTCTTTCTGACTTTGCGTACTTTGCTTCGTCTTCACGAAGTAATTTGACATCATCATTAAGATTTTTAATAAGACCGCGCTTATTGCGATCTTTCTGATCTTCTGGCTTATCACTTCCTTGAAGAGTTTCATGGTAACGAACACATTCTTCAATTTGATTATCAAGTTCGGCCAAAATGCCTTCCATGTCTTCCCTTGTAGCCTTTGGATCCATAGCATATTTTCTGGCAACATGGATTAAGCGATCTCTGTCAATCTTCTTTCCAATTTTTGATGCAGAGCTTGCATTTGTTTCTCTACGTGCTTTCTCCTTTGTGGTATTTTCTATGACTGGCCTGTATACAAATTTCTTCCAACTGTTCAACTTTCCAGGAATTGCAGATTTGACACTTGGAGCTGGAGAATTTTCTGGTTTTGCAGCAGATGATTGTTGCTTGGATTTAGATTGAGGTGTTTTCTTCTCTGTAATTGGCTTTTCTGGTTTCTGTTCTGCTGGGATTTTTTGAGAAACTGTTTTTGCTTGATTTATAAAATTCTTGAACATATCAATTGATTTTTGTAGTTTAAGATTCTCAATTGAGCCACAGTTGTATCCAAATCTAAAGTCTAAAACGACATTTCTATTTGAATCTTTCAACGAAAGTAAAATTTGCTTGATTATCTTATGATTTGTCTTTTCTGATGGTGTGTTAGCGAAATTTTCTATATCATCAACTACTGTACTCATTAATGGAATGAATAAGAAGTCTGCTTTTGTTTTATCTTTAATACTAAAGTAAATTGCTTGATTTTTAGTCGGGTTTAAATCAACAAGAATTGATTTAATAATGTTGGTGCATTCGTTTGCGTTATCGATTGTTAATGTCGAAATATTTTCTGAATTTTCATTCAAAAGATCAACAATTGTTTCAGAAGAAATAGATGCATAGGATATATTAGCTGATGTTGATTTGGAAACATTAAAATATGTTAATGATACGGCTTCAATAGTATTTGCAATTGCATTCACGCTTTCAAATGCGTCTGTGTTGCATACAGCAATGAATGTTAATGGCTTTGTAATATTAATGTCTTCTGATTCTTTAAGATATGTTGTATATACTGAATCAAAATTAACATTAACAGCTGGTTTTCTAGATTCCAGAATTGAGATAGTATTTTCTGTAAAAGTCAAAGGCTTAATGGATTTCTTTGACTTTTCCTGAGGGGCAAGTGAAACAACCTTCAAAATCTTTTGAAAATCGTTTTCTTTTTTTTCATCGCCTAATATGAATGCATTTTAATTACGAAATTGGAATATGTACTTATTGTTTAAATGAATTTTGTGTATAAATCGTGAAATTCTTATATCTTCAAGAATTTTATCTAAAAACTAAGGAGAAATCCAATTCCATTAGTGCAGTATAAGATGTTATTAGGCGAGCATGGTTCTTATAGATTTCTAATCATTAGCAGTTTTGATAAAAAAAAAACAAAAATTGATTTCAGATGGATTTGAATTGGACACCAGAAGAACTTAGTTTTATTGCAGAACAAGAAACAACCATTAAGATCACTCCTAACTTCAACCTCGATAAAATGGACTTTATTTCCGGATCATTTGGATCTTTTCGTGCAGGCCATCAAATAAAAGTTCCGTTATGGCTTGGATTACACCTTAATAAAAAAGATGCTTGTACACTTCATCCTCCTTCATGGTTAACGATCTCAATTCTTAAACAATTAATTGCACGTGAAAAAGAAAACAAAGAAGCGTTAGGTAAAGTACCATCTCATTATATTGAAGTAGCCTTTGCATTTTTTAATAGTGAACGCTCAAATATTGTAGAACCAGATTTAGTAAGATCATTAATTGAAGATTTATGGACCTTGAGAATTGAAAAAATCCGATCTATATTCACTAAAAAGGCCGAAAATCTTACAGAACTTTATTTTACCTGCGAAAATATTACTAAAATGGAAGTTCATATGTTTAGAGAGCCAATTTCAGCAATCATTAGTATATTAGCTTCACTATATGATAAAGCAACTGAAAATCAAGAGAATACCCAAGAATAATTGTTTCAATAAAAATTTGCATAATACTATGTATGATATCAAACTATCCTTATGATTTCTTTTTATAAATGAAAGCAGTATTCTATATCAAAAAGATATACTTATGATGCATCATATCAATTCTGATTGCTCTATTGCTTGTATTAGTATTCAGAAAAGAATACAGTACATATAGAGCAGATAGTTAAAAATATAGTTGATTTTTGTCATTTATAGTAGATGTTGAAATATCATGAGAAGATGAGTTTTTTTCTTTTGGTAAATACTTTAATCTTCTCTATTGCAATCTACTATCTCTTTATAATAGTATTTCGAAAAGGGAAGCTATTAGATCAAGAAGACAAGAAAATTTTATGTTATCATATTAAAAATATCGTAACATCTAACGAATCAATCATTATTCATTTCAACAAATCCATATCATCATACAATCCATGGCTTTTAGCGTCATATTTTTCTTTGGAAACTGAAGCATACAAGGAACCTCTTTATTATCCTCAAAAGACAGTCAATTTTGCATCTATTATAGATGACCATACTCTTCTTATTAAATTTCCCTATCTATTTATAACAAATTATCGAGGAAAATTGTATTGTAACGAACCAACTGATAATATTAAAGAACAAAAGATGTCGGCTCAAAAACACCAATTACTAATTCATGTACACGATTTCCAGCCCGGTTTATCAAATTCACAACTTAAATGCGGACATGCTCCAGTTAAACAGTGCATTGCCACCAATATATCATTACGTGGACAATCTCTCATCATAAATAATCCTGCAATTTATAAATTTCCACAAAACTTTTTATCATTAGGTGGAAGAATCAATACATCATTCTACAAAATGGCTAAAATCGATAGCACACAAACTATTGATTCGGGAAATCCTTTTCAAATGGCTGCAGACTATATAACTGATCGTGTTGCTGTAATCGGAACTTTAGGAACAGCCAAATCGCAAAATAGATTCATTAATAGACTTTTGGATTTATATATTCCATTGGATTCCATTTTTAAATCCGAAGACCCGAAAAATCAGAAGATTCATTCATTTCTTGATATAAATCCTTCAATAGAAATAGATCCATTCTTAAAATCAATTACAAATGAATCCTATAATACGCAAATGAATACGCATACAGCTATATTCGATAAAGTGATTTTGGGATTGCAAAAATTTGATAATTTTGACATGAATTATCTTTCATCACCATATACCGAGAAATCGTTAACTATACCTCCAGGACTTCTGAGATCTCATTTTTCAATGTCTAAAACAGATCCTAGATTAATTACAGTTTTATTACCACCAGAAGATAAAATAGTAAATCTCACGAGGTCTCTCGAGACTATTAAAAGCAAATGCACTAAGTGTAATATACAAATTATTAATTATTCATCATTATTAGTTCAAAATTATATCAATACAATTTCAAAGTCCAAGATATTGATTGCAGGTAGATATTACGGATCAGAACTTTCATATTTTATGAATCCTGGAAGTATTCTGTTAGAACTTTCTCAAAATATGTTTGATTGTGATGAAAGATCAAAATTACTGGCCCAAGCAGCCGGAGTTGCCTATTATAATCTTGGTTCTAGTGTTTCTTATGATTGGAACGAATGTAAAAATAATTGTAACAGCCAATTTTGTCTTGAACTTGTTTCTTCAATGAAACTATATACAGAGCCAGCAATGTTTAATGCCGCATGGGATGTATCATTCAAACAAATTCAAGAATCTTGAAATTTTATATTATTGTTTTTTTATTTTATGTAATTATAAATATTTGTTGTTCTTCTTCTTTTTCAAATATAAATACAAATGATTTTATTTCAAAAAAACTAAAAATAACAAATAAAATTAATAATCTAAAGTGTAATTATTGTGGCTTAGCACAGACGTAAAAATGTAGTGCATTTATTGTGGTTGGCTGTAGAGAATCTATATCAATTTCTGATTTTTCTGAATTTATTTCCAAATCTGGCTGCATTTCTTTGATAATGATGTAGATTTCTTTTCTGTATTGTTTATCATTTATTAGTGAATTCAAGCGTTCCAACAACTCGTCCAAAATCTTTTGATTAATTTGTGGAGATTCTGAGCCCTTTTTAATCGCTGATAGCACAAGAGGATCTATTCCTTGTGGTACAGGAGATTTTGTAAGTAATTCTGTAAATTGTTTGAAAGCAGAATTCATTCTATCGTAAATTAATTGTGGATCTTGTGACATGAGAACATCGGCCTTTTTCTTGAAAATTGATAGATCATATTCAGCAATTTTGTACCAAACAGAATCTTCTGGATGATATTTCATTGCGTTCTCAAAAACAAGAGCCATGTCTCTATACCATTCTGTCATGGTTTTGTATGTTCCGTCTGATAATCTTGTTCGAATTGTTTCAAAATCCATAGGCATTGAAACGTATTTATCATAATTTGGAACTTCGTCTTTATTAAGCTTACTAAAGTATATCATCAATGGATGTTCGTAACATTCTTGTGTGATTTGTTTGCAAAGAGAGAGAATTGAACTATTCATAAATCAAATATTTTTGAAAAAGTGACAAATTTATTTCCCATTCATCTTATTCATTCACATACTTGATTAGATCTCATTGTCTGACTCTCTGTGCATTGTGTTAGCTTAGCACACTATAGTTATTTTATAGCATAGGAACAGTTTCAATAAATTCAAAAATTTAGAGTTAAATAATGAGATAAGCTATTTGAAAAGAAAGAAGAGCATCATAGATCATCTGTTGAAAAGGAGATAAATGTCCTTACTAAATTTATATACTATATTTTGAAGAGAGGGTATTAAGATTATAAACAACCTTAACTTTGTATCGATATATATTTCAACGATTTAAGCAATATGATATTAGATGTAAACTTATTCCAAATTTGATTCCAAAAATTTCGATTATTGAAATTCTGCGGTACCAGATACGACAGCCCAAAATATATTAATAAACATGAATTTACAATTAATATTCTTTATAAAACAATATTTACATTTAATTAATAGTCAGAAGCATTTCATAGACTTGAGAGGCTCTATCCTGCATTTTCTTTTTGAGGGGCATCCACTTCTGAATAGTGAGGAATTCTCCTGACTCCCACATCTTCAATGCTTTTCTGAAATCTTTCTTCATCACTGCTTTTGAAAGTTTTCCTCTGTATTTCTCTGCCGCAGCGTTTACCAGTTCAAGGAAGAAAGCCAATTCATTGTATTCGAACACTTCTTGTTTGTTGAATACAGTTATTGTTTGTATAATCAAAGGAAACAGTTCTGAAAGAATCTCTTGAGAAGTTGAGCAAATAACACATCCAAGAATGCAAGAAACAGCAGAAGCAATGAAATAATGACCTTCTTGCATTGTTTCTTTGCTTGTTGTGTTTAATTCGAAAAATTTAATTTGATATTCGACAACAATTTTGGCAATTTCAAGTGCAATGTCTTCAGGAACACCACTGAACTTCATTATATCACCTAAACAATACATTGCCGATACAATAATATTCGAATTTGAATTATCACTTTTTATGAAGGAAACAAGTGAATTAGTGATATCTTCTTTTTCAGCTAATAATGTTTTGTTCTGTGGGAACTTCCTCATTAAGTCACTTAAAGCATCAATTGCTTCTTTCGTAGCAGAAGGGGATTCGTAGCCAAATATTCTCTTAATATTATCAATGAGCTTATCGATTAAGTTATCGTCATGTATTTGGTCGCCCACGACGATTATTATTTGAGCAATTGCAGATAAACAAATTTCATCAGTTTTATTGTCACCTGTTACATTGCATTCGAATAGTTTCTCAATAATAAATGGAGCATCATCCAAGACACCTTTGTATTCTGCTTTCGCGAGCGAAGAAATTATATTAATAAAGGAAATCTTCGTCAAAGTATTGGTATTTTGGGACATAATGCCTTCTATTGCCGAAGTCTTGATTCCTTCGAAGCATTCATGGAAAATTGTTGGAGCTTCTTCGATCAAAATACAAATTGTGTTGTAAGAAGCGATTTGGATATCATCGGAGTACTCATTATTCACTTCTAAGTACATCTGAAGTATCTGATAGCTTTTTATGAAGATTCTTGATATCAATGAGTTTTGATTTTTAATAATATCATAACAAGCCATCATTTTAATCAAATTACAGCATTCTATGATAACTTTATAGTCATTTTGTGAACATTGCTCAAGAGTTTTCATGATAATTTCAATACTTTCGTCAATTCTTGTCCAAATTCCATAATTTTTCATAATTCTTTTGATATCTATTACAGATTGTACTGCCAATAAAGGTATTGGCATAGTTGCAACTGCTGTAAGATATTCTAACTGTTGGGAGAGAAATTCAGACAAATATCCTTGAGATTCTCTAGAAATATCAGAAGAAGTAACAGATTTGATGAGGAGAAGGTTGAAATATTGAATATACCATTCAGATGATGATATATTTTCAGAAATAAATGAAATAACTAAATTTGATATTTTTTCTGGATTAATTTTCAACATATTTCTAATAATGTCGCAGTATACAAAGCAAATATGGTCTTCAATAGTATCCGGACATTGTTCACTAACATTTGGAACGACTTGGCTGATAATTGGAGAAATAAACTGATCAATAAATAAATCTGAGATATTATGCATTACAATTGTTTTCCTTCTGAATCCTTTGGCTTGTTTATTCGATTCTTGGACAAGAGATTGCTCAAATTTTGAAAATTCATCAATGAAATTAATTGCTCCGAAGATATAGTATTTATTTGGTGCTTCTAATGATGCTGTAAGTATCTTCATAAGCTCTTCAACGCAATCAGCCATAAAAACATAACAATTTGTGCATAAAATTGAAAATAAAGAAAAAAGATCAGTAATTCTCATTGGATCTTCGTGATTTGCAATGGCACCGATAATTATTTGAAAATATTTCTGAAATTCTTCTTGTGAATTTTTTATATTAAAAATTGGAATCGCAAATTTCAGAGTTTCTATGACAGATTTGTAAAAATTGGTTTCAGATGAGTTTGCAGCAAGGTAATCTAATAGAGTTGCAACAAAATTTACGCCATACTCCTGTAAAACTTCTAAAGGAGGTCCTGTTTCGAGAATTTTTTGGAATGTTGTAATAGAATTAGCACGGACTTGCAGACTATAATCATCGGAAACAGCTATTTGATTTAACATTCCGATTAAATCACTCCATTTGCCTTGTTCGATTAAAAATTGCTTCGAAATGAGTTCTTGACAGTTGGAAGAAATCAAATTGTCAGAATACATAAGTCCTCGAATGAGTGCATTGTGATATTTTTCTAATTTATGTGAAAATTCATCTGATAGATAATATGGATCGATTTGACGGGGCAAAACTTGATTAGCAAGAATAACAGCCATATGCAGAGCTGTGGGGTTAATTTTATCCTTACTTAAAAGTCGAATAAATTTATAAGTGCACTCAAAAGGCTTTTCTCGTGAATATTGCTGCAGTTCTTGTGTTTGTGGGCTATTTGCACCCTCAGGCGTACTACTGAAGACAAGCCTTTGTGCGAGCTCTTCCTTATTTATATTAATTTTTTGTAAAATGACAAGATTTTGAAAATAATTCAATAAAAAATTGCAGAGATTTAAATCATAAAACTAATTGTGTAATTCTTTTTTAATTTTTATCTGACCCTCAAATTCCAGATTTCAGTTTTGGATTATAACCCATTACGACTATGATACAACTCTTAAATAGTAATAAAAATTTAATTTATGTGATTTATTTTCATTATTTTTAATGTTTTCTTACCTTTTATATCTTACTAGGTCTTCAGAGAATCTAACCATCGACGGTATGGATGTTCAATGTATTATACTTGAGGACGAAATTCACATAGGTAATGATGAAGTACACAAACCAGCAATTGTTTCTGATCTATATTTTGAATTTACAATTCCTGAAACAATTAATTACAAAGAGAAAGAATGCCCTATTACAGCAATTGAAGCATATTCATTTTATAAAACAAATATCACAAAAATCGTTATTCCAAAAACAATAAAATTCATAAATTCCACATGTTTCGAAAATTGCAAGCATCTACAAACAATTATAGTAGATAAAGAAAATCCTAACTTTACAGTGATTGATGATGCTCTATACTCCAAAAATAAAACAATTTTATACAAATTCCCTTATGAAGGAGATTCCTTTGATATTTTATCAGAAACAAGAATATACTCTGATTCCTGCTTTACGTGGTGTACATTCACAGGATTCACTGTTCCGAAAAAGATTTTGTCACTTGGAACAAGTTTATTCAGTTACAACGAAGATTTGAAGAGAATAGACCTTAGAAATACTAATCTCAAGTATATACCTAATAGGATGTTCATTGGATGCAAAAGATTAGAAATTGTTGATCTTCCAAAGGATATTACAGCAATTGGATCACAAACATTCCAAGGAACAGCAATAAAATCATTTAAGTTCCCTAAAACACTCAATTTCATAGGAAAAGGAGCATTTAAGAATTCAAGAATTGAAGAAGTCGAATTACTTGAAACACAAGTTATAAATATTACAGACAAATCATTCGCTATGTGTAACAGTCTTAAACTTTTCAGATTTCCTGATAAACTTGAAAATGTTGAAACAAATTCATTCAATGGAACAAAAAACATCGAATTCATTGTTTACAGAGGAAGTAACTACATGAATCAGTCAGTTTTCGAATGTTTCCCTTATGCTTATATAACATATAAGTACCCAGGAAAGTGGTTCTTAGGATTGATCACAGATAATCTCAAAGAAGAAATTACTTATGAAAAGAGAAAAGTTTCATACGGCGGAAGAAGATTTTGATAAAAATTGTTTGTTGTTATGACTTTAAAATGTATTGTTTGGATATAAAAATAAAGATTTTTTTCATCTGTCTTTCAACTTACTAATTTTAAGAGTCTTTTCCATTTATTGTTGGGGAATTCTATTTTGTCGGAAGAGTTTAAAATGGAACTATTGACAGTAATATTCGAGCATAGACTGATATGTATACTGAATACACTTTCATTGAATAATTCTCATAATATATTTTGGGAGTAAGGAATTTAAGAGCCCACAAAATGATACTTCATGCACATAATTAGAAATTTGAATTTAAGTATGATGAGCGTAAGCGCACTCTTAAGGAGATTTTAAAGATATCTTTAATTCATGTTAGTTCCAACTTCATAGAGCGTCTAATTAGAATGAATTCATTATTATTAAAAAAAAATTGAAATTCAATAACATGTTAATAATATATTTGAGAAATGTAGTTGAGATTTTGATTACCATAACCTAATGTTGTTTCTAAGAGATATGAGAAAAGAAAATTTTTAAAATTTTGAAATGTATTACGGATATTTAATTTACTCATATAGATTTGTATTAAATTAAGCGAAATACGGAGGTGTTGTTTCTTCTGGGATAACACGCTGGTCATCAGGGACAGCTTTGAAGATAACAAATTCACGATTAAAGTTTTCATCAATCATAAGAACAGAAGCATCATTACCAGATCTATACATGTAGTTTGGAGCTGACCAAACTGTAACTAATTGTGTTTCTCCGAAATGGTATTGATATCCGCTCATTGCAAGCTGGTGAGCACGTACAATAAGGTCTATCTTGTTATTCGCGCAGAATTCATGTGTTGGCTGTGCTCCAAACAGCCATCCAGCGCCACGAGGGTTAGGAGCCCATCCATCAACATCATCTGGGTCAGACCATGTCAAGTCTGCGAGAGCTCCGTTACTAGGTAATTCATCTTGACGCTCAATAAGAGGAATCTGTTCAATTAATTTAATTTCTGGTGAAAGACCACCATGGACACCGAAAATCTTGTTTGCAATAAGAGCAGCAATTGGTAAAAGATCGAATACTTCATTGCACATACGCCAAATTCCTGCATGGCCGTATACATTGACACATTCATCATAGAAACCGTAGAGTTGGTTAACTTGTCTGCATTCGTGATTGCCGCGAAGTAAGTAAATGTGGTCTGGATATTTGAGCTTTAAGCATGCAAGATATGTGAAGGTTTCAAGTGAAAAGTATCCTCGATCTACATAATCGCCTAAGAAAAGATAACGGTTGGATTCTGGTCCACCGGAAATTTTGAAAAGTTCAAAAAGATCGTAGAGCTGGCCGTGAATATCGCCGCAAATTACAATTGGAAGTGGTAATGGATGGACTGTACCTTCTTGATAAAGGACTTCCATAAGCTTGGAAAAGACAAGCCTAAGTTGCTCCTCTTCAAGGCGCTTGCCACCTCGAATACTTTCTATATATGAATCAAGATCCATTGTCACTTTTTATAATTCTTATCCGGGAAAATCTTATGGTTGTTTGGGAAAAGAATTGTAAAATGTTGTGAGCGATAGTGTTCAATAGTTAAAAATTAATAATTTACAAGGCCTTACTAGAAATATCTCATTTAAATTCATTTAGAATACAAGATATGGCTTCGTCAATACTTAAAACTCTAAATAAATCTTTATGTGCAGATGTAGTTCAATGAATAACACTTCATGTCTCAATTGAATAATCAAATATTCAATTTATTGAATTTTACTGCATAACAACGAATTTCATGCCAGATAATCTATATTATACTAGTGTTGATTATGTTACTATGTGAAATAGCATTTTTATAAAACAAATGAATAAAATTTTTATTAACACGTTAAGGAATGGATAATTAAGCATCAGGTAACAAATTTTCTGCAGTGTCTTTATATTCTGAATTTGCAAGTTGAACTTCTTTTTGGTCTTTCTCCTTTTTGTGTCTTATAACTAGTATTGTTACAATTGCTGTAACTAAAAGAATAATCACAACTAAGAGACAAACGAAAACTATGATATAAGGAGCCGATGTTTTTTGTGCCGGAGTATCTTCATCATCTAAATGGTTATGTGGACATATTGATGTTCCTTCCTTAATAAATGATGTTATTTCTGGGAAAAGCCAAATAATATCAGAATTCTGTGATGGGTTATTGTTTGATTCTGGTGAATAACTGATTGAGAGTTTAGCTGGTACTGTTGTTTGAGAATTTGTATCATATTGTGGCTTCAAATGAACAGTGTCGAATATTCCGGAATACTGGAATTTTTCTTGATCAAATGATAACCCTGATTGATTAAATTTAATCGTTGAATTGGTATCTATTGTGAATTTTCGTTTGTTCAGGTTCAAAAATACGCCCTGATATTGAACGAAATATCCATCAACTTTTTTAGTCGAATATTCAAAATTAACATTGCCATTTTTAACTGTAGATATATATGTTCTATAATATACATTATCTTTCTTATATGATGGCATAATTTTAGCAATTTGAATCTTACAAGATGTAACTCCAGAAATGCACTCTATTTTAAAAATTGAAGTGTTATCTGACTCCTTCAATAGAATCGCTGCCGCATTTGGATACGTAGTAGAATAATTCCATGTTTTATCTTTTGTCGAACGAATTGCAGCAGTAACTTGGAAATCTTTTCCACCTAATAGAAAGCTTCCCCTGTAACAACTTTGTGCTCCATTGTCGAGAAAATCGACAGTGTATTGTCCGATTTCTAACGTATCATGATAATTTTTGCATCTGCATGAGGGGAACGGATTATCATTTGAATCTGTTAAGGAGAGCGGTAATGTGCTTTTAATTGCTAATGAAAAAAGTAGCCACATGAAGTAAAATGAAATTTGTGAGGTTCAAATAAAAAACGATAAAACTGTATTTTATTGTTTCAGGTATCCTTTTGCCACAGCATTGTTTATAAAAAGAATTCTAATATTGATAAATTGAATGAATCATAGAATAATGCAGTCGTTGGATAAATTTAAACATTATAAATTAATTTATCTATTAAGTTATGTAAATCCGATATCGTTCAGCGGTTAGGATATGTGGTTTTCATCCACAGGATCGGGGTTCGACTCCCCGTATCGGAAAACTTTTTTCTTTCGTGTTTAAATATATATTATTTTTAATATCTTGCTATAATGCCTGGATAAGGATGTCAATTCGGAAAATTGTTTTCATTTTAGGAGAATATAATTTTCCTTTTGGAAAATTTAAAAAGTGAGACGCGCAGGATTCGAATTTTTTTAAAAGTTGATTTAAATATATTCTAGTGTGATTTCTAAGGATAATATCATATTTAAAATAAGAATATACTAGTTTGGGTGGTATAATTTTTTCGATAAATTTGAGAAAATGTACGTTTAGGGCATCAAAAGTGTCAATTCGCTCAGCGAAAGCTGAGCTAGCTTCGTTCTCGAAAGAATACTGAAGGAGTGAAAGAGAGTGATACAGATGTTGACACATTCATATCATTTCAACAAATTTTGATCAAATTGAAATTCAATGAAATTCAATTCACTTCATATCCTTCAGTCAGTACATTGACATCCTTCTACATCACAATGATAACTCGTACATCAATAGTTCTACAACTAACTCAGAAAAAACAAGATTTTTCCTTCCAGCTTACAGCTTTTAAAAAGTTTCGATGATAAAAATCACTCTACTCTTGTTTATCGATATGTTGTGATAGTAGGTAAACGTATTCTTATCGATATTAATAAAAATATTTTTACGAAAATCTGAACCAATTACAGAGTTATTCATAAAGTTTATGATAACTGTAATTACTTCATCTTTGTTTTATATTTGAATAAACAATTTAATTTAATTTGCATAATTTTTTTTAGTTGAAAAACAGGAAACTTATTTGAGTTTGTATTATTTTTATCGTTCAATTCATTGTATCAGTGAGTGATCCAGATATTTAAGATATTTAGAAAAAATTTATTAATTTGATTAATAAATTTTAATCAAAATAGCAAAAATCTATTTGATAGCTGTAAGCAAACAATAACTTTTATTTCAAGCAAAATCACTTATTTTCATCTAAACGTATAAAATTGGGAATTTTCTTGTTATCAAAAAATAATTTTAATATTTGTTTATTTCATTACATACAATAAAATTTTAAAAACTCTATTTCTTCACAAGAAAATTTTTTTCCTTCATATGAAGAAACATTTTGTTCTCCATTTGATGCTGAGTCTAAATCTCGATTTTTGAATTTTCTTCTTTCCAAATTTCTTTTTTCCAAATTAGAAGTTTAATTCAAATTTTCAATAGTTTATATATTTTCTCAAACCGTCTTAGATTTTCTTACTTTTTGGGGATTTTCTCTCAAAATATACAAAAATAGTAATATCAATACATGTGTCTAATATACTTTAAAACCATCGTGATAAAATTCAAAAACGAAGAGTTCTTCTCTCCAAATTTTTTTCAAAATCAAAAAAATGAGATAAAAAAATACATTTGGAAAATTCATTTTTAGCATTTTAGGAATTTTCTCACTTTTCTTCCAAATTGACATCCTTAGCCTGGATGAATAGATCTACTTCTGCTTTTGATATTCTTAACTTATCTATTTTTTTTTTATTTTAAAATAATAAAATCTACTAACTAAAAAATAACGCAAAGTATATATAACTAAAATAGTTTATTGCGATCGCGTAATACAATGAGTCAAAGTTGACTGATGATAAAAAAATAATAAAAATTAATCACTTGAATTTTTTTAACAGTTTCATTCATTGGTAATTTCTTGTTTCGGTTGCTCTTCCTCTTTCGGAGGTTCAGCTGGGGCAATAGTCAATGTTGGTCTTGTTGTTTTAATTTCATCATATTTGAATGTTGGGACATTATCAATTGCTTGTTTGCGGCCTTCATCAAAGAATTCAGCAACATATGACTGGAACATATTGAAAATGTTAGAATACTTTTCTGGAGCAGCCGTAAGGTAATCACGAGCAGCTTGTCTGAATTGATCATCGATCTTAGCGAATTTGGCCTGGCGTGTTGCAACAACTTCTTGGTATTCAACGATATCTTTAATTTTTCCTTTGGCTTTTGCTTTTTCAAGATCATTTTGAGAGTCAACAAGAAGAATATGGTCTTTCTTTCTCTCATTTGACATTTCATTGATTTTCGTTAACTCTTCTTGAAGTTTCTTAATTGGAAGTTTCAAATATGTTTCGATGTAATGGCCACTAAAGTTCTTTCCATTTGCATAAACTGCCTCTTGGCCACGATGAGCAGATTCAGCTGTTTCGTAATTTTGTTCGCCTTGTTTAAATAAAGCAAAAATATGACCAGATAATGAGTACTGTGCATTTGTAAATGCAGAAACTGATTGAGCATATGAATCAATATCTTTCTCAATTTCAGTTAATACTGCTGTTGCTTCTGTGATTTGCTCAATCAAATCCAAATATGCTTTATCCTCTTGAACTGTAGAGAATCCAGCAATCTCTTTGACAGCACTAATGCCGAGTGATACAGATTGTTTTATTTTTTCCCAGCGTTTCTGCATTTTTATGAAAAGTGACAATTACATTTTATGATATCATTTTATTATTTTATGCGCAAAAATAATTATAATTTTAAATTATTTTGGATTCTCTGTTAATCAAAAAAATCTAGCCAAATTTATGAAAATTCAGGAAATTTTTACAGAAGAATCAGCAAGTAGTGGATATCATATAACAACAAATATCAAAACCAACGAAATGGTCACAAATATTGATACCAAGATTCAGAATGTAAAGAAATTTTTGATATTCGAAAGAAAAAACATTGAATTTTGATAGTTGTGAATACTTCTTGGATCTATTTAAATACTAGTGCGTTATTACTGTTTCAGAATAATCTTTACACGTGGATAATTATAAGTTGTTTCATTTACATGATAAAAAGCTCAATTTATGAATCATATTAGAGATATTAGAGGTTTGGATTTGCTAGAACATGTCACAATAATATTTTAGGAATCATGCTCATTTGATCTCATTCTTTTGCAAGTCTCAATTTTTCTCAATTGTTGGCATCTTTTTGATTTATACCTATTGATTGACATAGAATTCTGATTAAAGATTGGAACAAGATAGTTTAATGTCTGATAATACATTTGTTTATCTGACTAAAATTGAAAAATAGCTGGCTATTACAATAAAGAATAAGTTTCTTCTTGTTTGGTGGATATTTATCAATACATTCATATTTTTTTCTTGAATGTATACTAAACCTAAAAAACCCAAAGTCCAAAATATGAAATAAAACAATCGTTAATTGAATTCAGAATTGAAAACCTAATCCAAACAGTTTGAATTTCAAAAGTTTACAAAATTAAATAATATATTAATCAGATTTTATGAATTAAATCAATAATATCAAATATTTTAAAATTGAATATGTTCTCAAATGCAAAAGTCTCATCACACTTTTCAATGCTCGATTTTTAAAAACTGTTTAAAAATGGAGCTTATATTGAAATAGTGTAGAGACTAAAAATTACCACAGACTATTTCAGAGGATTGAGTTGCCACTCAATCCTCTGAAAAGTCTGAGGTAATTTGCAAAATTAAATTCACATTGATAGAAATTAAATTTAATATTTAATATAATATAAATGTAATTACGGATAAATAAATTACATATCATTTAATGAATATTTTTCATTCAAAATTTCGTTAAACATTATTTTTATAAATTCTGCAATAAATCATATTCCAGTTCATATGTTTATCAATAGATTGCTTGAAATTTCGAATAGCCGATTATTTCTAATACAAATTTTTGAAGCTTATTGTAAAATAAAAATTCAACCATGAAACATAAAACATTTGTAAAGAAATGCAAAAATGAACAAATATGATTTTCAAATAACGTTCATTTGTTTTCAAAAATGGGCTGTGTTTCAAGTAAACCAGCTGAAGAACCTGTTAAAGCAGTATCACCTAGAATCATATCACCAAGAAAAGGGCCCATTTCCAAACTTGAAGGTGGCGAAGCCGCTTCCGACATTATCGATAGCTTTGATTTCATCACAAATGAAATCAATTCAATACAGTGTCCTGGCGGTATGGTTCCTATTGCATGTTTGAATACAAGTAGTTTTGCAATCGCGACAGCTAATTTAGAAATTTATAATAATCAAGATTCTGATTTAGACATGCCAATTATTGTGGCTTCAGTTGCACGTCTTGGCAGGCTTGTATGTCTAGGCCATGTTGGCATGTTATCTCGTGCAATGATGGAAGCAGATGATACTGCATTGTTATTTAAAAATATATTCAAATGGATCACATCTAAACAGACATTATTATCATCTGTACTTTTAATATCGCTTGACCAATACGAGCAAGACCTTTCCAAAGAGTTACAGTTGTATGGCTTTCGTGTTCAAAGTGGAGATTTTGCGAATAATTTATCATTTTACAGCATAATTATTCTATCAAGTGAAGTAAATCCAACAGAAGAGCAAATCGAAAAATTACGTAAATTTTCAGACAATGGCGGAGCAATTATATGTTGTTACGTTCCTCCCGCAACAGAACAAGACGAAATCAGCTTTAATATTAACGAATTTTTACACGAATACGGTATATCATTCATGGAATGTTCAATCAATTCAGAGAAATCAAAGCCATTGACAGTAATCATCCCATATTCATACAACGACATCAAAAATAAATCTCTTCCTATCCTAGTAAAGAAATTTAAGAGTGTTTTGTCATCTAGCAACTTAAACGTTGAAGAACTCGATGATATTGCTACAGAAATCAGATACATGGTCATGGTTTCCAAGGAATCCGAGAACATGTACCTTCAAGAAATCTTAAATAACTGTTGGGAATATTTAAGAGCGAATGACTACCACGACCAATACAAACACCTTGTTCCAAACTTACTACAGAACATTCTTATTGTTCTTATTATAGATATTACCTCAAAACTCCCAATAACAATGTTAAATATTATTCCAGACAGCGAAGTATTCCCAGGATTTGCCAAAAAGCAAGATTCTGTAGAAATGCAAGAAACCATTGAGATTAGACCGCATCAATTGATCTCTACTGGTCTCTGACTTCCTGCTGGCGTAATTGTAAGAATTTCAGTGGAAACTAGCAGCGAAGAGATCAAAAACGTATTAGTACAAATCGGTATCCATACACAGCCATTGCCGCAGAGCCAATTCCTTGAAGAAGATGGCCAACTGTTGTCATGGCCCAAGCTTTACAAAAAGGTGACAATGAAATTTTCTCACAAACTGGCGGTTTAGTTTACATCGCTGTAGAAGATAGTGAGAAGATGGAATTATCTGTCAAATTCCAGAAATTCCTCAAATCTCCGAGATATATTGAAGAAATGCCGGAAATTTTCGACCAAACTAAAAATTTCCAAGTTCCATGGGCAGAAATCGAGACAAATAACTTGATTCTGACTCTTCCAAAACAAAAATACGATAAAATACAAGATTTTCCGAAATTTTGTAATTTTATTAACTCAGTTTGCACGAAAATCTCCGATTTCATGCATTATACTATCAGAAGACAGTTCAGAGTTGTTTTTGATGTCCAAACACCAGGAGGAAAACCAATTCCAGTCTATCCAATTTTCCTTTTGATGGAAGACCTCGATGACATCATTTTCAACTATGAAAAGCCAACATACGCGATCTTTAACTTGTTTTACTCTCTTGCATTTGTTTGCATCAGAGATAACCAGTTCACGAAGTCAACAGAAGTTGCTTTGTCCCAATTAGTTGCTTCTCAACTGTTTTCTGAGTTTTATAATTTCGATGTTTCAGAACACAGAGATTACATTGTTTCTCCTCTGTTTGACATTCTTTGGAAGGTGCACAAACAGATAAGTGACGCTGTAATTCCAACAATATTCAAGAATACAAATGAAGAAATTCCTGAAGAGAAATTTGATGATGAATCAAAGTGGGTTGAATTTGTTTTGCAACTCTGCCATTTGAGTAAGTTTAATATGGCAAAGGTACTTGAGAGAATACATAGATTCCCTCTTAACATTGCTACTGAATTAGAGCTTTATCCTGTTAGCGATATATTTAACTAATTATTGCTAAGGAAATAAGTGATGTTTGTTTTACGTTTGTTCTTTTGTTTTATGTTTTTATATTAAAATTTATGTTTGATTTATTGAATAAAAAAAAAATTGATTAATACATTTTCTGTAATATTCAAATATTTATTAATAGTAGTAATCGAAGAACAAATAAAGATTATTATATAGTACTTTTTTGATTATTTTTTGCCAGTCTTCAGTTATTGGAATAAAGATTTCTTCGGTTTAGATTTTTTGGTTGGTTTCTTAGGATTGGCTGTTGTTGTGACTTTTCTTGGATTGGATTTGAAGTTATTTGTTGTATAGTATAAATAATTTGACTTTTTTTCTTTGGAATTGAGACTTCCTAATTTGTGAAGATAATTTTTATTCACAAATCACTGTTCAAGTTGATATAGTACCAGTGAGCATTGCATTCAATTTTGGGCCTTAGTTTTGTGAATAGTATAGAAATAGTTAAATGATATAACTCAAATATTATATGACGATTTCCTGGACGAGTTTTCCAATTTTTAATAATCAGCTGCAGAATTTCATGTGTTTAGAAAGAGTGAATTCTCATACTTAATCATGATTCCATTGTAAAGATATTCATTAGATAATAGAGTTTAAACAAATGCATAGTGTTATTGGGAATGTTTGGGAAAATTCATTAGAAGCAATTTCATCTTTATAAAATAGAGAACCCTCTAACCTTTAAAAAAAAATTATAAAATATGATATAAAAAAATAACAATTTACTTATATATAAAGACAGTTAGATGAGTTCCTGGTCGTAAACAGCCTGTTTCAGTTTGACTGTCCAGATTCCCATTCCGTGGAACAAAGCAATTCTCAGCAAATCGATGGCCATTTTGATCATTGATGTAACTTTCATCTTTGAGCCTTCAATTTCATTCCATTCGACTGGAACTTCGGCAATTTGCATCTTACGCTTTCTTCCAATAACGAGAAGCTCTGGATCAAAGCACCATCTCTCAATGTGTTGGTTAGGGAACAAATATCTTGATGCCTCTCTAGAAAACAGCTTAAATCCGCATTGTGTGTCATTAATACCTCTAACACCACTAAGTAAGATGAGTAAATGGAAAGATAAGCCAAGGAATTTCCTAATTGGAGTACGATTTGCTTTATCTTGACCTTCGAGATGAGCTCTGCTTCCAACAACGATTGCTTCGCGATTAACTTGCTGTAATTGTAACATTTTCTTTTCGAGTTCGTTAAATTCGTCGATTTTTGTTGCTCCATCTGCATCTACCATTAAAATGTACTGTCCTCTTGCATGTGAACAGCCTGCCGCTACTGCAGCACCCTTACCCATGTTAACTGGCTGTTTAAGAAGACGGATTTCTGGATGTGAATTTGCGAAATCGAGAACAACTTCTGCTGTTTTATCTTTGGAGCCATCATCAACGACAATGATCTCATATGAGAAATTAGGATTCTCATCTCTCCTAGTATCAAGGAATTGGAGTGTTTCATTTAACATTGATGGAATTCTTCTTTCTTCGTTATAAGCTGGGACAACGAATGTAGCATAAACTTCCGGTTCATCAAATATTGTTGGGAATAATTGAGGTTGTTCATCATGCGAAGGTTCGATAAAATACTCTAATTTTCTTGGATCCGTTGAAGCAAGGAGAGTTCTATCATAAAGAGTTTCATCAGATACTACTGAACTGCAAATTGCATAAATCAATGCAAAAACGAATATAAGTAAGCAAATATCCCCTAAAATATCTGCAATTTCGGCAATCATTATATGACATGTGATATGAAACATTTCATAATTACATCATGTATTTTAAGTCAAAATGATATAAAAAATGATTTTCTTATCACAATTTAAATATTTTTGTTGAGTTTTTATTGGGGGCGAGCATCATAAGAAAAATTTTTCGAAAAATAGGGGGTGTTAGTATACTCAACCCCCTCATTAATTATCGTTTCTAGAGTATAGATCCGTATTTTTCCCAAGTGAGCGGGGTATCTCCAATCCCAGCCCTATCGTCCTCCCAGTGTCAGTTTTCAATATAAAATCCAAATTTTTTTTGAAAATAAAAATTTCGAGAAATTTTTTTTGATTTTTTTCTTTGATTTCAATAATTCAAAATAAATTTGGGAGTAAAAAGACACTATTTAATGAATTCATATGAGTGAATGTGGATAAATACTCTCAAAACATACAATTTATCTATTTTTTCTTTATATTATCAACTAATTAGTGATAATTTTTTTTGAATCAGATTTTTTTTCTTTAAAAACATAATATATAACACAACAATGATGCACACATACGTATCTACACATCAAAATATAAAGCTTGTTTTGGTCTGGGCATCCCAACCAAAATTCTTAAAAAATTGAATAAAATTGAATACTTGGGGCTGGATACCCATCCCAAAACCGAATTGAATTTTTTGAATTAAAGAATATATTTATGTATTTATAATATACATGTGATGTCTATAAAAAATACTAAATTCTAAAAAAAAATTCAATTTATTCAAAACGTATACTAAGTGATCACTTCATTAGTAGGATCAGCAATCCTACTAAATGGTGAGAACGCCACTAACTAAAAAGGGAGTCCTTGGAGCTCTTGATCTCTTGTCAGTAGAGTTCATAATGAGGCATGGCATCTACTGATTAGAGATCAGAGCAATCCTACCTTACCTTCAGGAGCTACAAAGCTCCTAATCGTTACGAGGGGGAGCCTTGGAGCTCCTGAAGCTCATCAGCAGAGGCTATTTACCATTTGGGCCTCTTCTGATGAAAGATGCGAAACACGTCTACGAACCAGGAGCTTCAAAGCTTCTAATCCTTACTAAAGGGAGCTTTGGAGCTCCTGAGTCTCCATCAACATAGTCCCAGATGGTAAATGTCCTTTGCTGATGAAAGATGCGAAACACATCTACGAACCAGGAGCTCCAAAGCTCCTAATCCTTACGAAAGGGAGCTTTGGAGCTCCTGAAACTCCTTTTACTATAAAATAGGACAGTTTTCTTCTGAGGTTCTCATCAAATCTAAGACTTCAGAAGAAAGCTGTCCTATCAATGTATACTTACACTCTCATGGACTACAAGTGTACAATTTTAAGGCAGAGATTATCCGAGGCCTCTCATCAAATGAGGGACCTCGGATAATCTCTACCTTAAGTAGTCAAATAACTTTTCTCACTATTTAGGAACAAAAGAACAAGAGTTGGAGTACTTTAAGGCAAGATTCTTCCGAAATCTCTCATCGAATGAGAGACTTCGGAAGGACCTTGCCAATCCTTGAACGCCAATATCCTTGGAACTGAGCTAGAACCAGGGAGAAGTAGCATACTATAGAGCACGATGGTAATCTCGGAAATGCTTATATCGCCCCAAGCACAATATTTAAGAAGTCTAACTCATATATACAAGAAGTCAGGCTGAATAGATATTGTGCATATGGTTTGCAGAACTCTCATGATATTTAAAATTCATGTTATCCCAAAAAAGGTGACACTTTGGGTGTATCGTCCATCCCAGGGATGCAAAAATCACATCACCTTGGATCTATATTCTAGAGGAATAGGAACAGAGGCCTTTTTTCAGGTAACCTTTAAGAAGTTTCCGAAAGAGTTTATGCTCATATAACCTCATTTCCAGGTAAATAGGGGGCATTGTTCTACTAAAAGTTTAGTTGCATACTGGCCTCATTTCCTAAGAAACTTAATCAAGAGGCTATCTCAATAAGCCTTGACCAATAGGAATAGGATTTACCATCACTCTTGTGGAATTAGTAATCAATAATACCGAAACATGCATTTAGGTTCTTTAGCCTACCTTCTTTAATGCAGCATTATACTTTCTTCCGAGCATATTTATAAGTAACCACATTTGTATTATATACATTAATTCAAATAATGCTCAGACGCTTTTCAAGCAAAACCATTACTCGTCGAATTTTTTATCCAATATTATTGTTGCATTGAGATTATACATTCTAAAACATGTGAAAATTAATAGAAGATGACGAACTTATTAATTTTCTCGAATATTTTTATCTTTACTCGAAAATTAATAAGTTCAATTGTTTATTAAATCAATATTTGTTATTATTATCAAAGACAAATGAACCCGTATTGTTATTTTATAATTTTGCTTTCTTGATTTGAAATGGTTATTTTAATTTTTGAAGGAAATTAAATTTCATTAAATATTTTGAAGTCTGGAATTAATATAAGATACGTTTTGCATTATTTTGATGTGAATTTAACATTATAATATGCCTTTCATAATAAAGTTAGTGTAAAGAGATAAAAATTTAAGTATTACCATAAACATTGCATATTGAAAGATGACTGTAATATAATTGATTTCTCATGCATAATACGAGAATGTTTTATCAGAATTCTCATATAATCACATTGGAGAATAAATAAGAAGAAAATTGAAAATATCTGAGCCTAGAATCTATTAGTTTGGTTTTGATATATATTTGTCCTTAGTGTTAAGATATTCATGCAGAAAAATAAAAACATTTTCAAACAAAATGTACAAAAGGAAAGATTCAATTGGAAATTTAAGAAGTTATCAGTATTTTCATATATGAAAAAGTAAAAATGTGCACGAATTTAGTGAATTTTAACAATAGATAAGAATTGTTATGGTAAAAATATGCAGCAATGTAGTTGGGATGCAAAAATTGAAAATCCTTCAAAGAGGATAGTGTGCTCTTAATAAAAGGAAATTAAAAAGAAGTAAAATATTAAAATTTAGGAAAAATATAAAAAATGGAGTTTTCTCCGTAGAAAATATGATTTCTTATATACGTAGAGGAATGAAACATGATTTCTGAACGAAAATCCTGATGGCTGCATAATTTTGTTCAAATTATAGAAAGAGAATGAAGTTTTTTGTTAAGACAAGTAATTACATCTTGGAAACTTTTATATGCCTGTATCATCAATGAAAATTTTTGTTGAATCTGAATAATATTTTCAAAAAAATGTCGACTTTTGGGTTTTAAATGTAATTATGAGTAAATCATCTATTGGATGGAGGTATGAGATACGCGTAGTGTACTATGATATAAAAAGATTCGTTGAACAACCAAACAAGTAGTGATGAGCTTGTGTCTATCGGTTATTGCTTTAAGATTACGGCAGTTCAGTATTGCATATTCCTTTATCCTATTCCTATTGGTCAAGGCTTATTGAGATAGCCTCTTGATTAAGTTTCTTAGGAAATGAGGCCAGTATGCAACTAAACTTTTAGTAGAACAATGCCCCCTATTTACCTGGAAATGAGGTTATATGAGCATAAACTCTTTCGGAAACTTCTTAAAGGTTACCTGAAAAAAGGCCTCTGTTCCTATTCCTCTAGAAACGATAATTAATGAGGGGGTTGAGTATACTAACACCCCCTATTTTTCGAAAAATTTTTCTTATGATGCTCGCCCCCATTCAAATTTATATTGTTGAAATGAGCAATGTTTCATTAAATGCAGACGACCCGAATTTCGATGAAACAGAGCAAGATATTAGCATGTTCGCATCTGTTCCTTCTGTAGCAGAAGTTCTTGCTAATGGAAACGATCTTGGAAAAATTTATGAACAAATTGGAAAACAACTTGAAGCTGCAGAGACATCAGCCATCAATGATTATCTTCAACAATTAGAAGATGCTGCAAAAATTGCTGCAGAACTTGACCAATCAGGCAAAGCATTAGCTGCAATTCAAGAATTACTCGAAAAGTTCAAGAAATCACTTGGAAATTTATCAACAGAAATTTGTACTCTTCAAGATAAATCAGAAACATTGACAACAAAGCTTGGAAATCGTAAGAATTTCGAAAATAAATATGGAGAATTTACTCAATCAATCACCCTTACTCGCAATTTCATTTCAACTATAATGCAGAATGATGTTAATGCCAATTATGTCTCCGCCGTAGAAGAGCTTCATAAAAAGATTCAATATATCAAATCAAAAGACGGCTATAGTACAAAAGCAGCACAAGAAATCACTCTCCCACTTGATAAACTTCGTGTTATTGCTTCAAACAACATAAGAAACTGGTTCGTTAATATAATGAATGAAATGAAAGAAACATACGGTACAGAGCAAGTTGCAATACAGCACAAGATGCTCAAATGCAAACCATTTATCATATTCTTAAAGCATCATTCATCAGATTACGAGCAATCCGCACGAGATTATTATTCTCAAATTATGTCACGCATTTACCTCGAAAACTTCAAGATGCTTACATACAGACTTAAGCGCCAGATGTCACAGTCTTCAGTTACAAGAGAAAACATCTCAGGTCTCACTACATCCGGATTTTTCTTCATGCAGACTAAGAAAATCATCGGGGAAATGACCAATTTCTTCTGTTTAGGCGACAGAATCAAGCTCCTGAACGAGATACTGTCTCCGCCGCAGCCGTTCGGTGATGGCGTCTATCCGGTCGAGAGTTTCTTCAGGTCATTGTACCAAACTTTGATAGATACAGTGACAATGGAATATAAGTTCTCATTGGAATTTTTTGAGAACGAAACCGTTTCGGCGATCATCTTTTCTGAGACTTACAAATATCTTGAAACATTTTTCGATGATTTGTTTAATAAGATTAATGATCCAATATGTATAATATTATTACTTCGTTTTGTCATTTCTTTTTCAAATGAGATGCAAAGGAGAAAGATTGACAAAGTCAACAACCATTTACAGAACCTAACAAACAAGCTGACCAACAGATTCCAGCGTATCATCTCAGATAACGTCAACGCCATCAAATCTGTCGATCCAAACATGCTTGTCGAAAACAACGCATCACCACACCTCGCATTAGCGATGACAAGGAGATACAGTGAGTTCCTGAAGTCAATGGTCCAGTTATTGGACGAATCCGTGCAGAATTTAATAATGAAAGCGGTTGATGACACAAAAACGGTCTTTGATAAGCTCCTTGATGATACATCAAAGAAGATGTCAGCAGAAGACTTGAAACCAGCCTTTTTAATCAACAATTATTTCTTAATTATCGATACAATTTCAACTGCATCGAATGATAATCCAATTCTTAGTTTCTTCCATAAAAGATATGATGAAGTTCACCAAGTATATCTTGATTTGGTTATTAAGCAACAATTCCCCGAAATTTCTGGAGTTTTGTCAAGATCTTACTCAACATTTGACAATGCGAAGGAAGAACCAATCATGATTGATATTTCCATCGATGAACTGAAGGAAATCGCTACACAGTTCACAAAAACTCATTCTCAGAAAACAAAGATGATTTTCGAACACCAAAGATTGAATTTCGGAGATTTTGATAACGGAAATGATATAACAAAAAGAATAGCAATGAGAATTGTCTTCCTTTGGGGAAGATTCAAGGCTTTGGTCGTGAAAAAGAATCAGCTCGAGAATGATGCACCTATTCCATGGTTGGAGCAAATGGTTACCCCTGCACAACTTGCTACTGAATACATGGATATCCTTAATAACAATTTTAAGAGAAAATAAGATTTTATGTTATTAATTTTTAATTCTTTTAACTTTATATACATTAAACAGTTTGTTTATTATCAATATGTCAATACTATTTGTATGATTAAGAATGAATCACGATTTTTATGTATATTCCAATATATTTTTATTTAAATTTTTAAGATATCAAGAAAATTTATTCATCTTTTTAACATATTATGTGCGTACTATTAAATGTAATTGAAAATGAAGCTATAACTGAAGAAAAATTTGAGATATTTTGTTTTTGGAATGAAAAAAGTTAAAAATAGCTAATAATATCTAAATAAAATACTTTACAATTTCACATATAACAACTTATATTATTATAAAATCCAAGATATAAATAATAAAAAAACAATTCTATTAATTTAAGGAGTCAAGTAGTAACCAGGTGCATAATCCCAAAGGCAGACCTTTCCATCACCAGAGCATGACAAGAAAGCATTCTCTGTTGGGTGATGTTGAACCTGGAAAATTGTATTTTTATGTGCATTGATTGTACATAAGCATTCACCGGTATTTATCGACCAAATCTTGATCGTCTCGTCTTTTGACCCTGTTATGAGCATTTTCTTGTCGTTTGTGAAACAGCACGTTAAAACGATGTTTGTGTGGCCTGAAAACGAATGAACCTTCTTCGGAACGAACGAGTTATGCCATACAGATGCTGTCTGATCTTGAGAAGCAATTGCAAGGAAGTCATCGTCATTAGATAAAGATAATCCATGTAAAATAGCTTCATGAGCCTTGAAAGTAATTACATGTTGTGTCTGATCAAGAGAAGAATCAAGTAACATTACAGTTCCTTTGACAAAACCTAAGGCAAGCATTTTTCCGTCATGAGATAAGGCAAAACTGACAAGACCATCTCCTTTCTCCTGATTTATTTGTTCTCTGCATTTTATGAGCTTAAATGTCTTGGTATCCCATATGCAAATCTGTCCATCGTAACTTCCAGAATATAATCTCTCGGAATCTGGAGAAAAGTGTAATAATGATACAATATTTGCATGTTTCTTCAATATTTGAAAGACATTAGATGGGTTTGCTCTGTCGTAAACGTAGATTTCGTTACTTTTGCCACCAATTGCGACGTATTTAGAATTCGAAGAGAAAGCAATAATCCTTGTATATTGGTCTTCATTGCCAGGTATCATGCCAGTTCCAACTAACGATCCATCAGAGGTATTTATGATAAATAAAGTCTTTTTGTCTGTAAATGCAAAATAATGACCATCGGGACTGAATTGCGTAGCGCACAAGATGCAATTTAACGACAATGCATAGCGAAGTTTGATGCCAGTATTTTTTATATGCGGAGGACTTGTTGTCCATTCGATTTGATCATGAGAAAGAATATTTCCATCTTGAGAAAATTTCGGCATTGGCTTTGGAAAAGGTTCTTGATTTAATTTGGGTAACATTTCTTGTTTAACTTGAACTAATTGATTTCCGGAAGTTCTGGTTTGAAGATCTTTCTTTATTTGCTCTAATGTCTCGATTTCATCTTGGTATTGCTTACATGCGATTTTTGATTGATTTAATAAAAATTCGAAACCGTTCAGTTCTTCTTGAATTCTCTTAATTGATTGAGTAATAGTATCAAGGTTATTCATCATATTTTCCACGGTATCTTTTTCAGCAGCACCTTGAGTGTTTGCTGGATTCATTGGCGCCTGAGACATTTTGATGCTCCTTGAAATTCTGGGGTGTATTCAAATTATTTTATATATAAATATTATCAAAAAGGTAATGTTACATATTTTTGGAAAAATAAACAACCGTTCAGAAAGTATTCAATTCTAAAACCGGAGACAATTCATTTTTGTGAGCTTTACGTGATTTCTCATGATCGATAAATAAAAAATGCACATGATTACGTTTTTATAGAAGTATATTACTAATTAGTATCTATATGACTAATTTCATTCTATTTTTCAGATTTATAGCTATTTTTTTGCGAGAGAAATTTTTTCACATCCCTTATGCATTAAAATTTTGGAACTATGCATTTCTAAACATATTTCTTATTTTGATTCTTCCTATAAATCATTGAAAATGCCTGAATTAAGCCAACAATGCAGCCAACTTCATTACTTCAAAACATCAATATTATGAATCACCATTCTACATGAGATCCGTCTGATTTGCATTAATAAAAGCTTAAACAAAAACAATATCTTCTAATCTGAATATCGTAAGCTATTGATATCATGATGTAGCATGTTTCGTATTTGTTATACCTACGACTGCATAAATCCACCTCCTTTCGATGAAATTCTCAAAATCCTAATATAAAAACGGATTAATAGGGGGAATTATTTTTCAATCCCCTTATAAAAATTTCATTTATCTAAAAATGTTAATGACTGAACATGAAATTTCTTATATGCAGACTCATTGTAAAAGCCAAGCAAAAGATTATTCCGAAGACGAGAAAAAGAGGAGAACTCGTGATGGTTTAGTATTAATCTATAATCATTTAAAGCAACTAGGCTACGTTAATTCTGCTGAACATCTTGCTCAAGAGGCAGGAATTGGTCCTGATAGGTTTGAACTTTGCGATAATATAAGTTTTCAAAGAATTATTGTCGATTTTGAAAAAGCATACGAACAACGCTATGGAGTTAAACCAAAGATTGCAAAACCAGTTCCTAAAGGAAAGAAAACCACGCCTACATCACTCGGAAATATTTATGATATTCCAGCTGTAATTGAAAAGGCAAAGAATAATGCAGGTATCGACGGTCATCCACCAAAGGTCAAAAAAGCTAAATCAAGTGATACAAAGTCAGAGAAATCATCAGAAAAAGGCAAATCAGATGATCCTCTACAATCAGATGATCTTTTATCAATCAATGCTACGCCAATCGTTGCACAACCACCTAAACCGAAGAAATCCAAGAAAGAAGAGATCACAGACGAAACTCCTTTACCTGTCCCTCCAGATATTCAGTTAATGAAGCCAGTTCCGCCACAACTGCGTGCAGATTTCGGCGACCTTACAGATGTCATTGCTCGCGATATCTTTACAGCGAATACAGGTGTTACATGGTCAGATATTGTTGGTCTTGATGGTGCAAAGAGAGTTTTAAGAGAAGCAGTTGTTATGCCACTCAAATTCCCTCAATTATTCGAAGGAAAGAAACTTCTTCGCCCATGGAAAGGCGTTTTACTCCATGGTCCACCAGGAACAGGAAAAACTCTACTTGCGAAAGCTGTTGCAGGCGAAGGAACAACATTCTTTAATATCTCAGCTTCTACAGTTGTTTCTAAGTGGAGAGGTGACTCAGAAAAGCTCATTCGTGTCTTATTCGAGCTCGCAAGATTCCATGCACCTTCAACAATTTTCATTGATGAAATGGATTCGATTATGTCGAAGAGATCTTCGGAAGAAGAGCACGAAGCATCAAGAAGAATGAAGACAGAGATGCTCACACAAATGGATGGACTTGCGAACTCAAATGCTTTAGTGTTTGTCTTGGCTGCTTCGAACTTCCCGTTTGATTTAGATCCTGCTTTATTGAGAAGACTTGAAAAGAGAATTTTAGTTCCATTGCCAGATAAAGAAAGTCGTGAAAACATGTTTAGAACATTGTTGACACCTGATGTAGCTGATCAATCTATTGATTTCGCTCAGTTTGCAGAGAAAACAGAGAATTACAGTGGATCAGATATCAAATTAGTTTGTAAAGAAGCTGCAATGGAACCATTGAGAAGATTGATGTCATCACTGCAGGAAAAGTATGGAGATTTGTATTTAGATGTCGCCAAAGATGAGGATATTGTTTTGGATTTAGTTAATGATCAGGATTTGAAATTGGCTTTATCTAGAACTAAACCAAGCTTGATGTTCAATATGAAGAAATATCAAGAATGGCAAGACAGCTTTGGTGTAGAATAATTTATTGTTTTGTTCTTTCTTTTATTGTTGTTAGTAAATTGTTATTTATATTCACAATGTCTATCAACTTACTAACAAGCACATTACACTACATTTCATTTAGTCTATATGCTTACGTGCATCTAGATTTATTATTGGTTGTATTAACATTATGTTATTCATTTATTTGTAATTCTTATTAGATGTCCTATTTCAAAAGTTATTAAGTCGCAGGTGGATCTTGTCCATAAAATTACCATGTTTCTTAGAATATTCTATAAATAAAGCAATTAAAATGGCAGCAGGGAGTACTTTGTTTTTAAAAATTCAATTCATGTGTCCACAGATACATATTTTATATGGTTAAACATCTTTTATTACAGATAATAGAAATTATATCATCAGAATTTAAAAGTGTTTTATAGATAATCGTCAAAAATGATAAAAATGAAGTCCAATTGATTGAAATAAACATAGATTTTTTATATCACACATGAAAAGAAAAAATAAAATTATTCAACAGGTTGTAACTTGGTACAAGGAGCCAAGCCAGTAGATTCATCAGATTTCTGGACAACCCAATAATTTCCATAGTCAACTTGTAAAACTTTGACTGTTTCCTTTCGAGTCAAATCAATTTCGTCATTATTTGCTTTCGTATGGTCTTCCCAAACGCGGGCATAGAATGGAGTCATCTTTCCATACGACATCCAGTCGAAACCGGCTGATTCGCGAGGGGAAACAGGAATAATCGTATGAGTTGTTTTTAGTTCAAGGAAAACCTGTAATATAATATTTCTCCAATGTGGAACTTCTTCAGTATCTTGGTATTCGCGTTTTTTGTTTGGAATATCTTTTAAGAATGGAAGACCGGTCGAAATTGTTTGACATGATTTTTCTATGATGGATGCTTCTGTTTCTTTTATCTGTCCAAGCAATTTCTCTTGCTCATTGAGGTCTGCCTTAGTTGCGTCTTCGACTTCGATAATTGTCTGCAATAATGTCATATATGAAGAATGAGATTGGTTTCCATGTATGTATTGGTTGTCGAGATTGTCCAAAATGGAAAATGTTTCACGACTTTTTGCGATTCCAGTTGCTGTTTCGTAGTATTTGGCAGCATTTTTACGAAGAGTATACATATTTTGCTTAATATTGTTTGAAACCTTTTGCTTTGAAGATGTCAACTGGGATACACACTTTTTAAGTCCAGGAAGAGCTTCATTGTTAATGTTAGACGCGATATTATTAAAACTTTTATACATTTCTTCAAATGCAATTCCAGCAGGAAGAGAATAAAACGAATGCATAAGAAATGGGTTATCTGATTTAAATCCAAGAGAAGCTGTCAATCCAGTCATTATTTTATATACATTTTCTAAGTATGAAATATCGGAGTTTATTTGATCCTTTCGAGAATCATATAAACTAGATGCAGCGGTGAGTATCTTTTCAAGCTGATTAATTATTTTGCCTTCTTGTTCTGGAACTTGCATTTGTTTTTATTCCAAAAAGTGACATTTTTATTACACATCAAATATAAATCCATTGATTGAAGAACACGCAAATATCATAAGCACAAAATAACTTCACTCGTAAATGAAGTATGCATCATAAGCTCAAATAAGTTAACTATTTGAGAATTAATTTCATCAATTATATTTTAAAATTTTGAGGTATTGATAAACTAGAAACAATGGCTCATACATGTAGGCACTGTAAATTTGACTTTCTAAACAATGTCTTGGCAAATAACCAAAATTTTATATTAAATTGATAAATATTTATCATTAATGGCCTGAAAATAAGATTCGAAACTGTCTAAAGTCGCTATATTTAACACATTTTTGTTGATAACTTCCTATTATCTATGAAATGACAGAATGTTTTTATTTTTTTAATGTTGAACTCTCATTTTAGCAGGTGTACAGTCTAGCTATATAACTTTGATTTATCCCTCCTATGAATTCTATTTAGCAAGAAAAAATTGAATGCTTTACGGATCCGAAAGTTTGTCGAAAACATATAGTTCTTTATTTACCAAGGAATCTTTCTGAGAGAGTCCACCTCTATTCAAATTTTTGCAACGGCTTTTTTAAATTTTTTACTCATGTTTTCTTTCTTTATTTCATGCATTTCTTCTGCCGCAAGAGTTGAAGTTATTGGAGGCACGACTGGTGAACTTCGTGTTGGCACATTTTATGATCTGAAAAAAGGCAATTCTAATTGCGACTATTATCTTATCTTTCCAGATACCAAAGATATTTATGTAGGTTCAGAAGGTTTGAAGAAAATATATAAAAATATTGATTTTATATATTTAACTTCAAATAAGAGAGGAAATATCAAATATTTCTATTTAATAGTTGAAAAAGCTTGCAGTACCCTTGATATATTGCTGGATGTTGGCGGAAATAAAGTAATTGATGGCAAAATGGTCAATAAATATAGGAAACTTTGCATGATTTATCTTACCACACAGGATCGACCATCTTATCAGCTTAAGAGACAAGCTGGCGAATTTGATTATGAAAATACATATGTATATTATCAAAGGCAAATGACTGACACGCAAAATCGATGGTTTAATAAAGGTGTTCGTTCGGATTCAGATTCAACTAATGCACAAACTGCCATTTTTAAGATTTGGCGTGAGAGCTAAGGTGATACTGTTACAGAGAGCTCAACAAGAGGTTTTTATGGTCTTCAAGAAGGATCTTATAGTGAAATAATCAATGATGCAGCAAGAAATCATGTTTTCGATGGAAATTCATATGATTTTTCAAATTATCCAAAATTTGATTATGGTTTAAATCAATATGCTCTAATCAAGAAAGAGCAAGTCTATAATGTACCAGAAAACACACTCTGTATATTCCCATATAATGAAAACAAAAACGTATTAGTAACAGCTGTTGTTAACGATAAAACATTTGATCTTGTTGGAAATACAAAATACAGGGCAGTTAGATTTACAGAGCCCGGCCAAATTAAATTGAATCTTATATCATCAGAAGAGAGAGCATATTTCCTAGTTTATGCTTTCAAATACCGTTCAGACTTAGGATGCGATGATGACATTTTGGTATATGGTGGCCCCGGCAAAAACTCAATTTATTGGTTACCAGATAGAAAAGTTTGTGTGTACCTTTGCATGACAGACGACATGACAGTTAAGATTGGTGGAACATTATACTACATTAATGAAGAGTCACAAATTGGTCCTGCTATAAGTGTAAAAAGTACTACGAGTTCTTCAAGACACATTAACATTGAAATGAATGATCAGACATATTCTGATAATAAGAGAAAGCTTATTTTGGTCAGAAATGGTCAGCAAAATTTATCTGCAATAGCATACTTAAATGGACAATTTGTTGATTCAATTGATGGCAGTAAATATATTCCTACTCCAGCTGCAACCCCAATGTATACTCCATTGCCAACTTATAAATACAGAGTATCCCCAACTGAAAGTTCAAAAAAGGGCTTGACAAGTAAATCGAAAGGATTGCTTGTAGTAGGCATATTCATTGGCGTCTTTGTTATAATCTCAGTTATAGCGATCTATTTCACATTTAAGAAGAAGAAACAATCAAAGAGCTCATCATCTTCATCATCAAAGAGAAAGAATCCAACAAATGCATCAATACTTTCTGACTTCCAACAACAGCAAGAACCATATCCACAAGCGGCATATTCTTATCAGCCGCAGCCATATCAGCAACCACCTCCACAGGTGCCATACCAGCAACCACCTCCACAGGCGCCATATTATCCACCACCCCAACAGCCACAGCAGTCGATATCACCTTATCAACCTTATGAGTAAAATAAACATCCTATTGGTGTGAATTTTTTTGTTATGATATCAAAATTTTGCTTTATTTACTTGCGAAAATAATCATTTTGTCGATCAAACTAGTGATTTAAACAATTTTTCATTCAACAATGTTTAATATATCACCTCATTGTGAATATTTCCTTTAACATGATGTAAATATAGAAAAACACTTCAATATATTTTTACTACTTTCAAGAAAGCAACAGAAGAACATTGTTCTTCTCATGAAGCACATATTAATGAAAAAGATAAGCAAGGAAGAACTATTGTGCATCACACAGAGACAAGAAATTGTAAAGAAATTATTGGGCTTCTTCATTACCATGGTTCAATTCATTTCATACAATGAGTATCATTTTTATGTTATAAAAATCAATTTTGCATATGAACTTTTTTTATGGAGATAGATTAATATTTATCCTGAGTAATTGTACAAATTAGATACACGAGTTCATATGTGTACATATTACTTTTAAGATGGTGAGATAGAAATACTGGAACTATCTCAAAAAAATTGAGAGATCTCTCAAATTTGAGATGATATACATTATTAAGCCTAATGAATCCCAAAGGAATATTAATGATTGTAAAGATAAAGTTCAAACACCGTTCAATGACGAAACGCACTGTCATAACCAAATTCATCAAATAATTTGAATTCAAATCAAATTTCAGAATTGGATTTTTATTTTTTATATGGCGGACACCAAGACATTACCATCTCAACATAATGAAGAAGATATTGTAAAATTGATTTTATGCTTTGGACCATGTCTTCCTGAGTCTCTTTTTTCTGCATCAATTTTCAAGCAATATATTAAATTAATATTAATCTTGAAATCAAGGTAAATGCATTTAAAAGTAAATGCTCAAATACAAACTTGTAAATGAAAGTAAAGTAGGTGCTCAAATCAATGTTACAACAGATATTGATCAATATTTTTTCGATTATCCCTGCACTAGTAGCTCTGATTGTACAGATTATGAAGTCGCATTATCCCCTGGTCTTTACAAATTCGAACTTTATGGTTCATCAGGTGGCAGCCTAAACGGTGTCACCTCATATAGATTTCCTGATGGCAGCTGCATTTCAGAAGAAATCGTTAATCGATATCGCGGAAACACCCAATGTCGACATCACGCGAGTGTTGGTGGTGCAGGAGGATACATTTCAGGTATTATCCTTTTAAGGAAATCAACACTCTCGTATATAACCATTGGGGGCAAAGGAACTGTTAATAAAGATACTACATGCTATCATGAAATAAGATGTTTCGAACAAAATCTTTATTCTCCAGGAGGATATGGAGGCGGAGGTAGTACGCCTGCACATCCTACCGTTGGATCAGGAGGTGGCCAGACTGCTGTGAAGTTCATAGAAAACAATTTGTGGCATCGAGTAATTGTCGCTGGTTCAGGCGGCGGTGCTGATAACATCTATGGAAATTTTCAGGGTACTGATGATGGTTCAGGAGGTTCAGGAGGCGGCTTGATTGCACAGGGATGGTTTGAGAATGGAACTTATAAGAATGACTATTTTGCAAACTCCACATTCGGATTTAGTTTTGGATTTGGAGAAGCTGCTCAATTATATGGCTCTAAGAATGTAAATGGTGTTCATAAATACTCTTCTACTAGCGATAAATCAGGCTCCGGGAGCGGATGGTTTGGAGGTTTTGCTAGTCATGATCCAGACTCTGGTTCTGGGGGAGGCTCTTCATGGGCTTTATCTAAAGATGCAATTATTCCACCAGGAAAAATCAATTCGGTAGACGACTTTTTCACCTCTATCGGAAGTTATGAATATGCATTTTCAAAAACAGATTATTTATTTTCTAACGTTATTCATCAAGCTGGCATTTGGGATGGTAATGGTCGAGTAATAATCACAATCCTTCAATATGAAGTATGTCCCACCTATAAAAACTTTTTTAATCTTAATTTCCTTTTGCCTATATATGTATTTTTGCTTTCGAAATAAACGTTTAATAATGATTTCGGTTATGCGTTTTGATCTTGATTCGTCAAGATTAAATATTTCTACAATTAATTCCTCTTTTGATCATAATGGTTTTGATGTCTATTATGATAATAGTGAGCTTAAGGATCTCGTTTGGAGAAATAACGACTGGGATCTCCAAATTCCAAAATAAGCTTCTCCAATTTTGTAATTTTTATGTAAAACTATACCCTTTTCACATCCAATTTAACCACAGACCTTGAAGAACCAAAAATTAATTTTGCTCAAGTTTTTTTTTTCGAATTTTTCTCCTATTTCAGACATTTTCAATGGAGAAAGGTTATAAAGTAATTCTCCTTGGAGATTCTGGAGTGGGAAAGACTTCTATTTGCTGTAGAAAGTTAACGGGCCAGTTTTCTGATTCAAATCCAACAATAGGATTAGCCAATAGCAAAATTTTGATAAATTTAGATAATGAAACAATAACTTTGAATATATGGGATACAGCAGGTGCAGAACAATTTCAATCAATCACTCCATTATACATAAAAAATGCACTTTGCGTTATTATTGTTGGATCCCTTTTTGATTCCCCATCAATTAATCACATACTCAAATGGAAACAGTAAGCTGTTAGCTATACAAAAAATATTCCATTAATTGCTGTAATAAATAAAATAGACTCAGAAGACCCTCCATTAACTATTTCAGAAGTAAATAGTATGCTACTAGAACACTTTACAAACGTGTTATTCGTTTCAGCTAAAAATGGAAGCGGAATCGATGAATTATTTGCTTTAGCAGCAGATTTAGCAGTGAAAACAGATGAAACGATTAAAGAACAAAATATTTTGGATCAAACCAAGAAAAAATACTTCTGTTGCTGAAAATAATATAATATTTTATTATATTTATTAATTTTCATAATAAATCTTAGATGTTGTTTGTATTGCATTGAAATTAATTATCATTCTGTTTTTAAAAAATTTATAATTTTTATAATAAATGAACAAAGCTAAACAAAAGAATGGAAATTCAACTTTAAAGAGCATTATAAAAATAATACCAGTCTGAGAAGAGCTAATATATTAATGATAAATTTTCCGAATTATTTGAAGTTTATTAACGATCACGCTTTCAAGTTCAAGGATGTTGCCAGAGATTTAATAATATTTTTGCCTAATTTATGTAGTTTTTGATGCTATTTTGTGGCAATCATCAATACTGATGAATCGTTGATTATATTCTAAAATGAAATTGTAAAACTATTATTAAGAGCAGACATTTAAAGAGTAGATCCATAAATGCAACGGGTCATCTTATTTCTTGAAATTTTTTACTACAAATTATCAAAAAGCTTTAATATAAATTTTAATGCTAGATTCTAAAAATAAAGTCCATTTAAATTTGAGAACAGAATAAACCTTCCACCTCTCAAAAAATCAAATATGCCAAATCAGATTAACACGAAAATATTGATTTTATTTGTACCATAGTAATTTTCAAGCAAGGTTTTTTTGCATTCAAAAATTCCGAACAATTTCTATTAATTGTCATTTTCATTCCTGTACGATTTTAAAAAAACAAAAGAGGGTCTCATAAAAATCCTTTTCTTCTCATTGAATTGAGACTTCTCAAAAATCTTCACTTTGAAAATCATTTTAAAAAAATGCAATGCAAGACAATAAATGAGGAGCAAGCACATTCGTTTGCCATTAAGTATGTATTTTGTATCATACTTATATCATCCTTCATTCTATCATTTACCAATTATGTTGCCCCGCAAATCATTCATTCTATTTCAGCACAATTGCAAATGATTGAAGTCCCGGAAATAGTGAATAGCACACAGATGGAAGAATCAATAAACTTCACCAAAGCGTATATCGGAAGTATAGAATGGACTAACAATATGACATATGGAGAAATTCTCAAGAATAAGAAGTATTCTGGATGCAACTTATGTTCTTATAAGAAAGATAATGACACTATTGCAAATAGTACTCCAGATGATCTAATTATTGGTTTATTATACAGTGATTTTCCAAACAATCTTTTAACGCTTGTTCGATCTATTAGAACGACAGGATGTAAAGCAACAATTGCTATTTTAACATGTACAGATGTAGAAAAGCAATTACCACCTAAATACCTTGAAAATCTAGAAAACTGCGGAGTCAACTTAGTTCCAATCCCTCGAATCGGAAGGATCCAAAATATTCATGGAAATCTACTCCGCCATTTAATTTTCGCAATGTTTTTAAATCAATATTGGAAATCCTTTAATAGAGTTGTTATATTAGATGTTTATGATACATATTTCCAAAGAGATCCTTTCACAACAGAATTTAATATGACAAACGTATTCTTTTCCTATGAAAGCAAAAAATTTAGTGTTAATGGAGTAAATAATCTATGGGTTTCTCGCCTAGACGCAAACTATTCAAAGAGTAAGTACTTTGATAAGTACCCTTTGTGCTCTGGCCTTTTCGTAGGAACTTCAGAAAATTTAGTGAAATTTTACAGAACTTTTGTGAATTTAAGCTTTTGGAAATGGGTAGCATTTAAAGCTCAAGATCAAGGCACATTGAATGCAATGTTCTACAATAATAAATTCGGAGATCTCGTTCAGATTGATCCTGACAGAAAATACGTTTCAGCATACTTGCACAATTTCATTAAGTCGGAGAATAAAACAGATCTAGTTAGGTATGATGATGGAGTGATTCCCAGAATAATTCATCAATATGATAGAAAGCAGCAATCATCCGAATTTATAAAAACAGCATGTCCAATGTTGGGATTTTGGCAGCGGAAGCCATATGCAAGATACGACTGGAGACATATTTCCTAGATTTTTATGATATTTTATTAATTTTTATAATGTTTATTATTAAATACCTATTGATATAAATAATATTTAAAATTTTTGATAGATTAGTCTTATGATTTACAAAGGATCTCAATTGTAGCAGGAATATTGTAATCAGCTTCTTTTAAAGCCTTTCGAATAGTATCAATTTGTCTCTTTTTAATTTCTTCATCAATTTGTTTATTTCCAGTTATTTCACTAGCATCCACTATCTCATATACCTGAGAAACAAGCCTCTGAATTTCGTCCTCTGAAGGGTTCCTGCGATTAATAAATTCCTCTCTAGGAGGTAGTCCAGACGGTATGTCGGCAACGATTAAAGGATTTTCCTTATCAGTTTTATACTTTGAGACGGGATCAGCATGACTCAATAAAGTTGTATTCTGAAAAATTTGCAATTCATTTTTAACTTTAAATTCTTGTGTTAAATGATCTATCACGGTTTGAACTTTTGCGTCTGAAGGAATATCATAATGAGCATCTTTCCCATTGTATTGAATATAAACTTTTATCTTTTCATCATTCATTTGAATTTTTTTTTTTGAATTTAATAGGTAACGTACATTATATGAGTTGGGTTCTTAAGCAGGCTTTTCCGGTGAATAAGTTCACAGTTTTCAAAGTTCATGGAAAAGACCTTTATTTAGCTAACGAGGACTTTGTTATTCGCCAATGGTCATTAGCAACTCATAAAATTACAGGACTTTTTTCGGGTCATGAAGGACCTATCACTGGAATTGAATGTCTTGAAGATCTTGATGCTTTGGCAACTACATCCACTGATGGAAGATTACTTTTATGGTCAAATAATCGAGTCGCAGCAAAATTTTTAAATCGTCAAAGAAAAACAGATACTTTTGGAGCTCCACTTTATTGCTTATGCTATTATCCATACAAAGAGACGCTTTATGTTGGAGGTAATGCCGAAATATTATTATTTAAAGTTAGATACGATATTGTCCAAAGATCACTTGATAAAAATGCATCAGAAGACATATCAGAAATTAAACCTTTTCAAAGAATTAAATTACATTCAGATATTATACATAAAATCTTGATTGCAAATGACAAACTTATTACAATCGCGCACGACCACACCATCGGAATTACACGTCTTGATTCACCAACGGTGAACAAACTTATTCGTCTAAAACTTAATCAATCGATATCTTCTGTTATATATGATTCAATCCAACAAGTTTTGCTTGTTGGAGCATTAGATGGAAAGCTTTACATTATATCCCGAGATGGATTAATACTTCAAGGTTTTGATATCTTTCCTGGTTCAAGTATTATGTCTCTTACACAAGACTACCAAGCAAACATGATATGGGCTATATCAGCACAAGGCTCTATTAAACTTCTTGATCGAAATAATCCTTTAGTTGATCTTACAGATTTTTTCGATACTCTCAAAGAAAGACCGATTATCGGTATCAATACTTACATATACTTCGCCGTCCACTTCGATCCAAATACAGCAATAATGTATCTATTTCTTAATGAACATTATGTTCTTGGATTTCAATACGAACCAATGGCATCAAGAGTAACACTTACAATGCCATATGCTTTTCATGCTCTTTGTTCAGTAAACTTTGTTCCTTTGGCTCATCCTTTAATCCAAATTACAAATACAAAGAAAGGTTTAATAACCGTTACAGAATCTGTTAAAGAAGGAAAGTACATAATTGGTGGTGGTCAGAGGACATTTTCTATTTATTTGCAGGAATCAAAATTTAAATTCCAGAAAATTAAAGATTTTCCTGCAAAATCTAAAATAACTTCCATCAGAACACATCCAGATTTCTTCACTTTCGGAGATACAGACGGTAATATCTACGCGATCCAAACAACAACGATGAGAGTTGCTCATTCCGCTGCACCTGTAAATGGTTCAATAACCTCACTTCAATTTGTTGGATCATTTATTCTTGCGACCACATTAAATGGATCCTGGCACATGCTCACTCTCACGGAATTCCCTGATCCCATGGAAGAAAAGAGAACGAGATTAATGGCACACAACGGATCAATCAATGACTCTGTTTTCTCAGCACAAAGCGGATATCTGTTGACAGCAGGAAGTGATGGTTTAGTCAAAAGTTGGTGTGTTGGCACTGATTTGAAGAGATTGGCCAATCTTCCATCAGTTTTCCTTACAGGAACAGCCAACGTAATGAGAGAAACAGCTGTTGCTGATATGAGAGAGTACGGAGAAGTCACAAACATCCGATTACACCATGATGGAGAGAGAATCATCACTGCACACAGTGACAGACAAATTAGAGTTTGGTCAGGTGAAGTCGAAAACTTAGATTTATTAGTGACAATTCCATGCGGATGGTGCTCGATCACTGCAATGGAATTAGACAGAAACTCTGTGATTGTTGCACTCGACGACAAAACATTGAGAGCCTTTGATGTCGACGATGGAAGAATCACGAGAACATTTATTGGCCACAAAGATACAATCTGCGCGATTTCTGTTGGAGAAGGTTTGGATTACATAGTGTCAAGTAGTTGGGATGGAGCTGTAAAATTATGGAGTAGAGAAGAGGAGAAACCTCCAAAGCCTCCGAAATCAATAAACGTAAGGCCAGTAAACTCAGCAAGAAGAGAAAGAGACGCAAGAAGTGCTTTGTCTCCGCTCAGACCAGCCCCTGTCGTTTCTGTTTCTCCAGCTGTTTCTCTTTATGAGAGAAGGAAGCAGGAAATCGAGAGAAGGAGAAGAAGAGAGAAAGCAGAAATCGAAGCAAGTAGAAAGACACCTCTTTACAAGGATATCAAAGCTCTTTCAAAACTTATTCAAGAATTATTGTAATTTGTTCAGAATTCTTACATTTTTCTGTATATATTTTGTTTTTTATTTGTTTGTAAATTAAATTGTTTATAAATTTCGCTCTTTTCCATGGAAATTAATCCAATGATTTAAAAATTTGCGGAGTTCAAAGCTCTTGTCTTTGGGATAGATAGTATCATTTCATTTAACGCATTGTTCATATAAAATACGAATTAAAAAGTAATGAATCATGATCATTTGTTAATAATTGAGAAATTGTTGGATGTTACTTGTTAAATTGTCGAGGGATGACAACTATTTCTTAAAATAAGTGCTAACTCAGTAGCAAAAGCCTCTGAAGCATGAAAATTTTGATGTTGGGAAAAAAATTCAATTTGAGTGGAAAATTTTTCCATTGATATTTTTCTTCCAAAAAATCATCTTGAAAAACTATTCCAAATCAATCGGAATTTGTATGCCAACCAATTCAATAAAACCAAAAATTCTGAAGTCAAAAAGACAGAAAAATATGAGTGATGAAGATGATGGATTCTATGATAATGATGACGGTGACAATGATGCTGATGATGGTGAAGTTGTATTAGATGAGGAGTCTCAATCTCAATCAATTATAATCAAAGAAACAAATGATTCTTATTCACTCAAGTTCCATAGCCTTACCAACGTTATTAATATTTACAATGCCTTTATTGTTAATAATCCAGCGTATGTTGACAATACAGGAAGAATTACATTTTCAATTCTTGCGGATTGTCTTCCTTTATCATCCCAAGTCGTTTATGGGTTCAATAAAAGCGAAAAACTTCTCGAAGTCAATCTTATTTTAACAAATATGTCATGGCAACAGAAACCAGATTTCATATCTGTTTTACATCCAGAATATCAGAACAATTATATCGGCAGACCACTTATCTCGCAAGTTATTAACGATTTCTTTAGTTCAGATTATAGTCCACGCGATTTTTATCAAGCTGCTTCTCATATTTTGTCTCCGCCTGGCAGATGCGAGCCAGCCAAGCTAAAAAAGCTTAGAGATATGGGTTTCGATGGCGAGCGTGCCTCCCATGCCCTAGCATTATTCAGAAATGACTTTGATCAAGCATTATCTTTCCTAAGGACAGGTATTGCTCCAGCGATAGAAACAGATATACATATATCATACAAAGATTGTCCTCTTTTATATTTCGTTCTTGAGCTAGTCGAAGTATTTCTCGATTTACCAGACCATTGTTGCGTTTGCCGTAAGCAATTACAAGAACCAGGTGTCAAACCAACACCTTGTGATAACCCACTATGCCAATTTACATTTACTGAACTCGGCGTCGGTTGCGGAGTTTATAATGAAATTTTGAGGGACCCGGATGCGGCCGATCTTGTTATTTCTATGTTCGCAGCAGCCACAAAAGACAAATGGCTCATCCCAGCGCCACCAGATTTCTCAGTTGACGAGTGCAAACAAATTGTTCGAACTCTTCCATCAATGAATACGATAATTACGACATATAAGAACGATGCGGAGATAATTAATGCTATTGGTGAACGTCCGATGCGTCTATTACGATGGATACTGCTTACAAACAGATCTCAGTTTATGTCACTGAATGGAAGCCTCGAATTGGCCGAACTAAAGGGTGGAACAGCCAAGATGTTCCTTGCTCTATCGAGTACACCTCAAAAGGAGCAGAGATTCCGTGAATTGCAGCAACAATACGGATCTCTCTTCCTTTGGCACGGATCTCCGTCCAGTAGATGGCACGCTATATTCAGAAATGGCCTGAAAAACATGTCTAATACGGATGGAATGCTCAACGGAGCAGCTCATGGCAATGGAATTTATTTTGCTAGAGATAGTAGTACTTCTATTGGTTATTCCTCTCACTGTGATGTTTCAGCTAATACTTATATAAATTCCAGGTTCAAAATAATGACAATTGTCGCTTTATGCGAAATTGCAAAAGTTCCTGCTCTAAAAGACCACGGATGGTGCCACACACTTATGCAAGAAGAAGCTTGTATCGTTAGGTTTTTGATGTTGAATCTAAGTAGGTCAATTGACATCATCAATCAACAACCTCAGAATATCCCTACTCTGCGTGATGTACTTGAATATCACGCCAACCACGCCTTTCAATAATATTATTTGATATAAAGAATTGATTATATTATTATTAAAATTTAAAATAACTTTTTTTTTACTTTTAAAACTGTCTGATTTTTAATAGGATTTCATTATATTCTATGATTGTGTTAGATAATCTTTTTTTGTAAGAGATTAGAACAAGAATACCAATACCTAATTATAAATCCATGGAATGAGAAATCAAATCAAATAAAAAGCAAATTAATCACAAAATATCTTCATAATGAAGAGTTAGTGTTCAAGGTATATATTTCAAGTTAAAATTAATGAGATTATTAATAGAGTGTTTCAAGCGCCAGCTATGCAAATACTTAATAGATTTTTTTAAACAAAAAAATACAAATATAATTTTTAAAAAACAAAATAAAAATAACATAAAAAAAATAAATAAATTATTCACGAACTGTTATGATAGCTGCCACAGATCTTTGTATCCAGTGTGCATGTGATAGTTTTCCATTTGGCAGCCACAGACTCATGATATAGTTTGGTGGATCCAAAGCTCCAGTTCCTCTTACTTGTGTCCTGAAAACAGGGCATTCATAACCTTTGTCGTCCGGATCTGTTGTTGGAATCAAATGAATTACAGGAAGTGTCGAAATCAAATCAGAAGAGTTGCATTCTACCAAGCAATTCTCACTGCTACTCCACTTTGCGCCTTCTATAAACAGTCCTTCAACGTACAAACCATCTTCTGGTTCTTCATTTATTGCTGCACCTGTTCTTTCACTCAAAACTTTCGTTGACCATCTGACAGTGTCGAAAGGAACTTTGTTTTTCCTTGCGAACAACTGCAAATGAGCTGTTAAGAACTCTTCAGGATGGAAGAAAGCGCCAAGTTTAAATACCTTTGGTCGAACACCTCTTGTCCATGCGTCAATGAATTTAGTTCTATCAATCAAATCTTCAATGAATAGCGTTGCAGGAAGAGAAGTTAAATAAGAAGCAGATCTCCATTTCGGAGGAACTTTGTTGGCAACTAATGAATGTATTGTTTGAGAGATATCATCATTCATTAATCTGCTTCCATTCAATGCATCCTGTGCTTCAGACAAAGACAAAGAAATAACAGATAACAAATTATTATATAAATGACATTCATGCAATAAACAAACTAAGAAAACATCGCAATTACTCGATGAAGCTCTCATTTGTCTTGTTAACTGCGCTGTATTGAACTGCTGTGGTAATTGTTTCGCGTAGTTCTCTACAAGTTTAGTTATATAAGACGTGTCATCAGAAGATCCAGAAGTAGAAATTAATGTTGGATCAATTTCGATGACAGAATTAAAAATGTTATGTGCTTCATGTCTTGCGACAATTGTGCTTGCGTTCTTTGATAATCCGATGTCTTCTCCTTGTGTAACTACGTCCCATTTGTTGATTTGTTTTAGTACTTCTTCGTGCGATGAGTTTGGAGGAGGAGCAAGGAAATGTTGGCCAAATGGTTCCGCGGAACTTATTGCTGTTTGTGACAAAAATTGTTGTAAAATCGCTTGTAACAAACGACTGTCCCATTTATCAGTGACTCTTCCACCGTAATTGAGTTTGCCAATGACATATGTCAATGACTCAAATGGTGCAACATCTCCACCTGCTTCAGAAATGAAAGAAGCAAGTTGTTTCCGAGAAATGTTGAAATCACTCAAATTAAATTCATAAGGAACATTCCATCCCAAACTTCCAAACTGTAATCTCTCCAAAACAACAGCGTGGAAGAAAGCCAAGTGGAAAGTGAGTTGTTTCTCAAGTAAATTATTGTTTTCATTGTACATTTCTTGATCGAAACCACTATATATTCTCATCATGTTCTCTCTAACTCCTTTAGGAATTTCGTAAATTAATTTTGTGCCTCGGAACAAAACACCAATTGGAAATTGAGGTGTAGACATCGTAACTAAACACAACCTGAATCTTGGATGGACATTTCCAACTAATCCATCAACAATGTGTTCCAATCTAGGCATCCATGATAAAGAAAGATGGCAATTCTGCAAAATTACCCAGAATCCTGCAGAAGAAGCTTCTTCAATCAGTTTTTCTGCACCTTGTCCTCTTCCTCTTCCAAGAGAATAGAACTTAACAGCGCGAGAAACTTCTAAATGTTCAGCAACTGAGAGTATTTCGTCTTGCGGATCGATACCAGGCGTAATCACGAAAATTAAAGGAGTCAAAGGATTCGAATCCGCGAAGATTTGTCGGATGTTTAATGGCGGAGGTTCGATGAATTCTTTTCCAAGAGTTTTAGAAATGAAAACTCTCATTCCATTGCAAACTCTATCGAAATGGAAGACTCTTAATATCAAGAGATGTTCCCATGGTGTTGTTCCCATTGGAGGATCAACATTTTCTGCATTTGTTGATGACATGTACTGGCGCCACAAATCTTCTTTTTCTTGGATATTTGTTATCAAATTCGCAAATGAATTTGATGATTTTGTCAATGCAGAAACAAGATCCCATTGACTATCAGATATCCATCTAATAGCTTTCTCTGTTTTCTCAATTGTTGGAGATAAAAGAAAAGCCAATTCCGATTGTGTAATCTTTTCTTGGAATAACAAAACACGGACTGTTACTAAGAAAGAAAACAGTAATTTGTGTTTTGAAAACAAAGAATAAGAAACACTTTGGAAGAATTTGACTCCAATGGAATGTTGGAAACTTGCAATCATTTGATTGACATCTTGTGGATGTGGTGCTTCTTTAACAGCTTTCTTGAAGATGTCAACAAACCACATCAATGAAAATTGATACATTGGATCAATAATCGAAAAATCTGATGCACAGAAATATAATTGTGCAGCATATTCAGCAACGGAAACAAATTTAGTTCTGTATTGTTGTATTTGTAATTCCGTTTTAGCTGATAATGCTAATTGTTGTTCGATTGACAATGTTGTCTTTTGGGCACTTGTTAAAGTGTTTATTGCATTGTCATCACTTAAAATGTCTTCGCCAGCATTATTAACAATTGTCAAAATTTGGCCTTCCAAAGTTTTGAGTTTGTTTGTGTTTTCGGCGTTTGATTCCATGATAGAAACTCTCTTCTTGTCTAAATCATCTCTTTCTACTTCTATCAAGGAATTCATCAGGAAATCGGACAATCCACTCTGTGTTGTGACGAAATTGATCAAAGAAACTTCGGAACAAATTTCAGGAGAATAATGAGGATTTGGATATTTCGTGGACATAAACAATCTGAAGTTTGGTGAGTAATCAATGTATTCACCGCCAATTGAGATCTTCTTCATTCCATCTGTTATTATGAACTCTCTGGAAAGAATTGGCTCAATGATTGGATCGAATTCGAAACCAACATTTTCAATCAAAACATGCAAACCAAATGTTATACATGATTTGAGTTGTTGGACAAAATCTGATTGGTCGAAATGCAGGACTTTTAATTGGTCACCTTCAAACAGTTTCAACCATTTCGTGCCGTTGAACTGAGGATCAATTAAAAGAGGGAATGATTCAGGATAAGCTTCAATGATCAAAGCGTTTTCAATTGAATGAGAATCATTTGGAAGACCCATGTAAATCCATTGTCTTGTTTTCGCATCGTTTCCGAGTTGTTGGATTATAGAGAAATTGGAAGCGAAAACAAAACTGTCGTTCAACAAATACATTCTCCATTCATCCATCAATCTCTGTCTGTATGTTGGTCCGAATGCTCCGAAATACGTCAGACAACCAGAGATCAACAAATTGTCGCCAACAACACTCGTAGAACTTGCAATCAAATCGGATTTTTGTTGGTTCCATCTCTTGACTTCAACTCCTAATCCGACCATGATTTTCTGTGCTCTAGAGAGTTTTAATTGTGTGATGTTGACACTGTCTTGAAGTTCTTTGACGTTCTTCTTTTCTGTGTCAACTTGGGATAGAAGATCTTTGAGTTGTTCTTCAGTTTCTGCCAAATGGTTTTTAGAATTATTCAGTATTTCAAGCTGTTTCTCGTATTTGCTTGCAGCTGCATCTGCTTCGTTTTGGAGAGGAATAATTTCTTGGTGGACATACCAATAATCATACAAAGAACACAACCAGAAATAGATGTTTCCTACTGCATGATAACCACTTCTTACATCAGCCAATTTGTCTTCTCTCGTCTTTTTATCTGTTGGCACGTATTTAGCCAATTTCTTGATTGTTTCTTTCGTTATTGTATCAGGTTGGAAGTTTCTTATTTTCTTTAGAAAAGCGACATCATTTAGAAGAACAAGAGCTTCTGGCCAATAATCTTCTGTCTTTACTCCTGGTGTTCCACTGTCTACTTTTCTTGGTTGTCTTCCAAACAAAATACAAATTGCTTCGAAAGCTTCTCGCAAAGCAGGATGAATCTTCTTCAATTGTTTGATGTTAACAATCGAATCTCTATCAATCATGTCGATTGCATCTTGTGCACCTTGTAAAATTGGTTTCGCTTCATTCAGTTTTTCTTGAGCGATTTTATTCGCTTCAGCAGCAGCTGTTGCTTCGACTTCTGCTTTTTCACTTTGTTCTTTGATTGCTGTTCTTGTTTGTTCTACATCTGCTTGTTTCTTCTGTAAGTCTTTGATGAGATCTTCGACATTCTTCTGTTTGTTTTTGAGAATAGGAATGTCAATATCCAATTGTTTGGAGAGTTCTTGGATTTGGTTTCTTGTTTTCTCGATTTTTTCAATTCCACTATCGAAATCTTTGACTTTTTGTTCTGTTTGACTTATTTGATTTTCCAATCTCTGCATGAACAACTTTAACAAATCAAAGAATCTGGAAGGAGTAATAGCTGTGTATCTCTTCTTTTCTGCTAAGTATTTAGCACTTGTTGCTTCAACAGATTTATGTGCTCTTACGCAGAAAGAAACAATTTTCTTCCTCATTTCTGGATCAGAAATTGAAGATTTCTCCAAAACATTTGTTGCAACAGCTTCTAATGAATTTGATGACCATGGCATGAACCAATCCATTGTTGTTTCTTTTAGTAAATCACTGAAAGAATGAAGAGTTTCTTGGAATATCGAAGAAGAAGGAGAAACAATCAAAACAATATGTAAATTGTTTCTTATTCTTTCTTTGAACATAATCAAAGGATCTTCATCTAATTGGACACCATTAGAGATCTCTGTTTTAACTTGTTCGAGTTCATCTTTCGAGAACAAATTATAGATCCAACTATCACTTAATAACTTCGAAATATCACTCAATTGGAATGATTTAATCAGTTGATAATCACTGATCATGAATGCTGTTTGTTGGTTCTTTATTCCGCATTGTTTCAACAAGTTCTTTATGTCTTCTCTCCATTCCAAAATTCCATAAGTTCTTGTCAAAGCGATTTCGAACAATTGTATATCACTAATATACATTGCTAATCTCGCCAATGATTTTCTACCACTTGCTTTCAATCCAACAAGCATCAAATGTCCTCTTTGGAAAGCCAAACCTCTTGAAATTGACGATAAATGGTCAACTGCTTCTTGGAACATTACAATGTTTAATGGTTTTGGCATTGTTGAGTTATGATCTTCAAGATATTTCTTGCATCTATCCATTGATAATTCTTGTTTCTCTTCAACTTCAACATATGTTCTTTCGCTATTTGAGTAATTGTTAAATGTTATTTGTCCGTAAATTACTTTATTAGTTTGGACATGGAATTGTTGAGCAAAGATATCATTTATCAAAGAACTAAACCATTGTTTTGTCTCTTCAGTGTTGAATCTATCATAGAACTCTCTGTGCATTTCATGCCACCATAAATGCATGAAATCAATGTCTTTTGGAATTTCATGAGAAGGACTCAAAACAATTCCTTTGATAACTCTCACGATGTTTCTTAATCCGAAGATATAATGAGGTTTCGAAGGAACAGGTAACAATGTCTTTGATATTTCCAAGTAGATGTCAATTGTTGCTGCAACAGTTGGTCTTATCAATTCTTTAACAGACAAATCATGTTTCTCGAGGTGTTGTGTTAATAATCCTGTGATTATTGTGTTGAGAGATGATTTGTTTGTCTTAGGAATGTGTAAAGAAACAAAATGTCTTAACAATCTTTCTGGAATGTTAAATGAATGTCCGACAGGCATTTCCATTGCAGAAATGAATGTTGTTTCAGCGACATTTTCGAATTCAACCTTCTTAGTATCATACCAACCTCCGTAATCAATTATTTGTCTTATGAATTCTAAAGGAGGTTGTGCACCATATAATTCTGGTTTTGGTGTTCCAATATTATCCAAAAACACTAAAAGAGATTGTCCAGGAAGAGGTCCATAAGCACCATGTCTTTTCTGTAACAATGACTTGATGTCTGTATATAATTCTTTCGCTTCTACGCAATTGGACATCGGTATTACATGTTTATCGTATTTTTCAGGAAGATTTGAAAACGTTGTTTTAACCAACAATGATTTGGATGATTCAGGACCAATTAACAATGTATGTTTATGATGTGCACTGAGGATTCTAGTGATGTACTGAGGAGCAACTGATTCATTTGTTGGAACAAACTGTTGTTCGATCGGAACTGTTGGATTTATTGGTAAAACTTGGCTTCCATCGCACCAAACAATCCATGAAAAGTGGCCAATATCAACGAAATAATCGAAAACAGTGAATTTCGGAGGAAATTGGTATCTTGAATTAACTTTATCCATGTGATCTCTAAGGAATTTATCGAATAGATTACGTGAATCATCAACTAATGATGCTCCAAAACTCCAAACAACAGCGAAAATGAAAATTCTTTCGAATAAAAGAGGAACTTTTTCTGGTTCAATTATTCCAAATGTTGTTGCAACTCTTGAATTGTAACAAGCAGTATAAAGAGAATGATCTAAAGGATCAACTTGTTTCCGTTCATCAGTATCAGGTGAAATAACTGTTTCGTATTGTCTCAAAATGTCAAAGAAAGATTCAATTATATTCAGCATATTCTTCAAAATGAACAAAGGATTTTGTTTGATGGCTTGTTGAGCGTCATTTGTTACGAATTGGATTAATTTAGGAATATAATGTGGGAAAATAGTTCTCAACAAGTTTTCTACCAATGGATATTGTTGTTTGATCTTGTCAAGCCACATATCAGTAATAAATGTCCATTGTATGTCTTCTGTATCGAAATAAATCATTCCACAACGAGAAACAGTTGCAGGAGAAGCTTGTGCCAATGAATCTGTTTCAAACAACAACTTTACTTTCTGTCCTAAATTGATTCTTTCGTTATTTGGTAAACAAAGAACTCTGTTATCATCTAACAAAGAATTCATTGATTCAATCCAAAGAGAATCAACAGGGCCATCAATAATAATCCAATGATTGAAATTGTCTTCTTCTTTCGAATCTTCTCTAATAGCATTAGACAAAATACCATCACTCCAGCCTATTGTGACAGGATCAAATAAACCATATAATTCGGATATCGTAACTGCTTTAGGATTCATTGATTTGACGGATACTTTGAATTTTTCATCTTTTTCTGACAATTTATTCATTGCATCTCTCAAAGATTTCCATGTAACAGATTTACCACTCAATGCTCTTCCAACTAACATTGTTCCTTGTCTTTGTGACATTGTATCGTAAACATCCATTGCTTTTCTCACGAGTTTACTGTCAGGAAATGCTTCATTCTTTCTAAATGATTCTTCAATTGCTTCTTTGAAATCATCTGGAATGTATTTCTCTGGCTTGACTTCAGGAAACACGTCAACAATTATATCTTCGAACAAAACAACATCATCGGCAATTAATCTTGGTTCAATGCTATTACATATGCATTCAACTAAAATAAGGAATTCTTTCATGTCAGGTTTTTTGATTCTCATTTCTCCAGCAGTTATTAAAATTGTTTTCATTGTTCTCAAACCCCAATCGTAATGAATTGCGTTACTTAACTGTGTCTGGCAGAGTTTGAAGACAGCAACAAGCTTAACAGCAAGTGTTGTTGCAGCTGTGAAACCTCCTGAGAACAGCATGATTTCACAAATGAAAACAAAGTCAGGAACCATCATCGCGATTGGTCTAAAAATTAATTTCAAGTTATCAGGGAGTTCTGTTCTTCCTGCATATCCAGGATTCATTGTTATACAAATAGCGCAACTTGGATTTAGTTTGAGCTGTCTTTTATCTAATGTAAACATCTCGCATTGTGAAGCTATTGCGTTCTGAATGCATCGTAATTGTTGTGCAATTACACTCAAAACTTCGATGTTAATTCTATTGAATTCATCGAAACAACTCCATGAACCACTTGTTGCCAAACCAGCGAAGAACTGTGACATCTGTTCAGGAGTAACTTCTTCAGAGCAGTTGTATACGACGCATGGTCTTCCGAGCGCTTTTGCACAATCTCTGACTGTTTCTGTTTTTCCTGTACCTGCAGGACCACTTGGAGCACCACTTAAATTCTGTTTAAATGCTGCTAAAAGTGTTTGGTAACATCTATCAGTCAAAGGAGTGATAACTAGTCTTGATGAGTTACCCGCGTATTCATAAGAATACTCGTAATTGTTGTTGATTGATCTGACAATGACTGTATCATCTTCCCAGTAATATCTCAATTGTTGTTCCCATAAGAAACTCTCGACATCATCAACATCGTTTCTGACCATTAAATTAATGATGTCTCTGTTGTGAACTTCGAAGATTAGCATGCAGGAAACAAGCATTCTCATGCCAGGAGATAAATCTGTTCTTATTATTTCGGTTAATTCACCTAAAACGGAACTGTATTTTGCTTGTAAATTAACAATTCCTTTCTTTTTAGATGATCTCAAAGCAGATGTTATTAATTGTGTCCATAATATTTGATTGGATATTAAGATGACTTGTGCTGGAAACTCTTCCATCCATTCACTTCTTTTCTTCTTCGAATAAAGGGAAATCGCTTCTTGGATCTTGTTTTTGAGTGTGTTTTTCATTTCATCTTCGAAATTATTCATCCATTCTTCAATTTCTTCTGTGTTCGCATCGATTTGGTTTATCAAAGGTACTGTTTCTGTTGCTCCATCATGCATCTCTGTGATGAATCTTTCAGGAGTAATCGTCAAAGAATTCACGTATTCAAACAATTTCTTAAATGATTTTTGTACTTCAGCGTAATCTTTTGTTGTACTCAAGATTGCAATGATTTCATCATTTGACAAGAAGAAGAATCTCGGGAATCCTTGTCTCTTCGTTTCTAGATACGTGTTCAAGCCTTCGTAAACGAAAGATAACAATCTGTTGCATTCTTGAAATGTTTCAAAAATTTTGTCACGTTTCATGACATTTACGAAACTTGGATGATTATGAGTCAACGTCATTGACGATGCCCATAACTTATCAACGTTTGCCCAGCTTGCAGCTTCTCTTGGGAGTTTCTTCTGTATTGAGGAGCCACTGAAGATTGGCTGTAAATAAAGCCACTGTCTTTGACACGTGACCCATTCTTCCATTGTTTGATGGCAATGTCTCAAGAAATCCAATCTTTCAAGAGCTCTTTTCTTTACAGGAGCGATGTAAGGAGATGAAAGAAGAGTTTGTGAAGTGACTAATTGGTCATCAATTATAGAAATGATGTCATTAACACCGGAAATGATGAATTGACCTGAATCTCTGAACGGAATTGTTATGAATTGTGTTGTTTCGAGTTCGAGATCAAGTTTATCCAAAACAGATTCAATGGAATATTCCTGCATGGCAACAGAAGCAACTTCAGTTATTTGTTGTCCCCATCTTCCTAAATCCATTTGTAGAAAGCCTTGTAATGTTAAATCCATTGTTGGAACACAGTTAAATCCAACAATTTCAGAGATTTGTTCCCAATGTTTTGTTTTGATACCTAAATGTCTTAATTTAGACACTAATTGCAATGGCTGCTTGAATTTATTAATTGCATCAGCCAAAGGTAACAAAACATGGTTCATTAAATCCTGGTGATTCAACAAATCTTTTTTGAGTTTTTGGATTTTCTTGATACACAAAGCAATGAAATTATTCATTTGATCAGGTTTAGTTTGCAAGAAAGGAGTATCAAGCCATTGTGAACTTGTAGAATTCCATTCACTTGCAAGATTCCATAACATACTTATCGGAGCGAATTCTTGACATAATTTATCAAGAGGACGACAAGGAGCAGCATCGAAACCGAAGATTTCATCTTGATTGGAATATTTCGAGTCCAAATCTTTCAATCTATGTAATTCTTTATCAACTTCAGTAACTGCGTCATAAGCTTCTATTGAATCTTCCAAATCTTGGTATTTTGTGATAATTAAAGGTATTTGTTTGGAAATTTCTGTTGTTTCTTGTTCCAAACTCTTTTGATTTGTTCTTAAATCTTTAATCATTCTTATTCTTTCAACTTGTACAGTTCTTTCTGCGTCATCCAGCATCAATGTCAATTTGTTTGGCATTGACAACAATTTGTAGTATTCATCTGCTTCTTCATTTGATATTTCGAACTGATAAGAGCTCAAGAAATCATATCTTTCATTGATTTTCTTGATTATTTGTTTCCTTTCTTCATCTTTGTTTTTAACTTGTGTTGCGAAATTCTTTAATTCATTCAGTTCTTCAGGAGTTGTTGGCATAACTTTTAATTTCTCCATAATATTGTCAAATACTTCTTGTAACTGTTTTACATCTCTTGATGCGTATTGTTTGAATTGTTTTAATAACAAAGTATAGTTTTCATGAGTATGAAATGCCATCATTTCACAGAAAGAAGCACATTGTATTTCAAAAGGTCCTATTGCAACTTTTGGTTTCATTTCTTGTGTCAATATTCTTGTAGTATTTTGTAGTTCTTTTATTTGTTTGTGGTAATCTTCCAATGGTCTGTTTCCATCTGGATCGAATTCCTTTATAAAATTATCAGTGTTTATTGATAAACTAGATTCAAAGAAACGATAACTATCAAGGAATTCATTCACTTTTTCAAACAGTTTTTTAAGAGTTTCTTCAAGTAAATCGTGTGTTTCGTTTATATCTTGTATTGTATTCTCAAAAAACATGTTAGAAATGTTGAATTCGACCATTGGCATAACAATTGTTGGTATATCAAGTAAAGTTGATTCCAGTTGAGGTAATACTGATACTATTTGATCAATGAATGATTCAGGGGATGGAATAACTTGTAAACCTTTATCACCATCAAAAATAAGATCCAATAAAAATTGTGGAGGAATTTCTTTTTCATTATCAATGTGTTGTTGGAAAATATTCAAGTATTGGTCAAGCGTTTTCTGGGCGCTAAGAATCGCTTGTGAATTTGTCATTCTTACAGCAGTATTAACCATTTTCTCCAATCGATGGATTTCTTTTTGACCAGATTTATTCAATACTTGAGTGACTGTGGTACTTGCAAGCGATTCTAGTGTTTCTTGGATCCGGCCACGATATACTTTGCCATTTTCAGCAAGCATTTGATATTGATCGGCGATAAATGCTTCAAGAGTTATTAATTTATTTGATGATCCACTTAAAAACGTCAGATCGGCGTATTGTTGTATGGTAAGAAACATTTTCTGTATACAACTAAGTATTACGTCGTTTTCGTATGGATGTTCATCAATAATATTTTGCTTGACTTCGGGAAAAGTGAGAATATTAGTTGTAACAAGGCCAAACTCTTGATTGACAGGTGGTTTTGTTATTAATGATAGGAATTCGTCTCTATCTGGTATCAAAGGATTTAATTCGAGATTATAAGCAAAATCTAGGGTATTGTTCAATCGTTTGTATTCATCTTTGATCTCTGTGGAGAGATTGTTTAGAAGCTTAGGATATTCTTTGGTAGTGCGTTTTTTGGCCAAATCCGTTATTTTTGAAATTTCTTGGTCAGGAAGTTCAGGTAAATCTGTTGTAGGCATCTGGTTGATACGAGAATTCAATCGGAACTCCATTTCGTATGCTCTGCAGCCTTCTTTCGCTGCTTCGATTCTTTTATTAAATTTTGCTTCATCTTCGCATTCAAAACGTAGATTGAAGCGCGTAACTTTCTTTTTCTGTGTTGATTTTTCCCATTGTATAGTAAATAGCTTGTTTTCTGGAAAGTATTCTAATACTTTGCATTTTTTCCATACAGTGCCCATATTTATAACTGTATACTTGGAGAATGCATCAGGGTGTTGAAGTAAATACTCTAATGGATATTGCTCGTAATTTGAATCATCGAATAATTCAATTGGTAAAAAGAAGTCTGTAGATTCAATGCGCGGAGATTCTTGTAGTGGTGGTAAGGGTTTTGGTGCTTGTTTCGTTTTGGATACCATGATTTGACTGATGTCAGAGGATGTAGTTCCTGCTGGAAAAGATTTTGGCGCTTGACCACCGGTATACAAAGGTTCTGTTACTGGAGGTGGAGCTTTGATTTTGTAAGGTGCATCAAAACGTGAATTAGCACGAATAGTTTTAGGTTTTTTCGGATTAAAATCAATAATTGCTGAAATTGGTGGCGCATTTTGTAAAGGATCAAGTGGACCCATATCCACTGGCTGATTTAGAATATCAAGATCCTTCTCATCTGGCGCTACTTTTGTTTGTCCAAGATTCCATTCACCGATTTTGGGAATTTTAACAGCTTCATCCGGATTAAGTTTTCCGAGTTTGTGGCTTAATGCTCGCTTTTTCATAATTTCTTTCTCATTTGATGTAAGACGGTCACGCGCCCGAGTAACACGTTCAGACATCTCTTTGTTTTCAAGAATAACGTGAAAAAATTCTTCTTTGAGATTTTTTTATACTAATCTCAAATATTTTGGATTAAATTACACAGATATGAATTCCTTATCATGTGATTGATTAATTTATTAGACTTAGAATGTAAAAAAATCTAATTTCAAAATTTTGAATGAAAAATTTAGGAAATTTTTCGAAATTCAGCTTTTATTTCTACATTACTATGGGTGCTAATTTGGAAAATCTTGTTATAAGATCATATATTAAAAAATCTAAAAGATCATTCAAATTTGATATAAAATTTATGAATGATTCATTAACTATTATTTGGTAGGTCTTGATTTTTTAAAATAAAAAGTTTAATTTTTATAAATTTATAAATTTTTTTTATTTTACAAATATTTTGAGGTAAGTTCCATATAAGGAGTATACATAGGGCTATCCTGGTTGAACGATATATGAAGATTAGACATAATATCAACGTATTCTGTCATATATTGTTTTGTTTTATCAGCAAACAGGAAACTATTCTTTGATTCTATCTCCTTGAGGAATAATACGAACAAAGTGCTGAATTCTGGGTCATCAATACACCAAGACAACAAAACTTTGATGACATCATCGCACCAAGTGAAAATAAGCATTGATCGGTCGTAGTTATCGTTGACCACGAGTGATCTCATTATTACATAGCCGGTAAAGAGGTCTTTGCTGCGAACTAAATCTATATCTTGGAAAATCTTAACAATGAGGTCTCTGACTGGGACAAGAGTCTTCTCATTCATTCTAAATGCAATGAGAAGTGCTGTATATGTGAAAACTTGGTTGTTTACGCGTTTAATTGTCTTATAAATATCAGAAATGCAATTTTCGTACTCAATTTCGATGTCAAACTTAATAACTGCTGCGAATGCTGCGAAATAGTTAAGTAAATCGAGTCTATCGTCGTTATTAATATTAGGTAATAAAAATTGAATGTAAGTTGTTAAGATTGGGTCATCAGCAGGGAATTTATTGGCAGCACTATTGTTTATGATACCTTGGGAGACGAAATTGAGGATCTTGCACTTGAATAATGTATCTTCAACGTAAATGTAGTCGTTTCTTGTAAATTCGTAATTGAGAGGACGAATAGATATACCACAGATGAAATCGTAAACGGTTTTAGGTATTGTATCTAATCTTAAACCTCTTTTTGATCTGAGATTTGAAAGTTCGATTTGAAGAGCTGCAAAAAGAGGATTTCCTGTTTTAGCCCAGATATCTGATAATATAACAAAGACTCTTTGGTATAATTCATTTGAATCTTTGCAGAGATCGTCTAATTTTGAAGCGCACTCATCGCAGAGACGAGTATGGACTGCATCAAGACGCTCGGAGAATGGTTTATCAATTGTTTGTGTGAATTCTAAGTAGGAAGAAAAGATGAGAGAGTCAAGAACAACTAAATCTTGAGAAAATGGTCCGATAATGGTAATTACGATCTTTTCAAACAATGGAGGGCATAATTGGAATATTTTTTGTCGAGCCTTATCTGTGCTAAATACAGATAAGAAAGTATACGGATTAATGTCGTTAAGTTTGATAGCAAAGCTAATTGGGATCTTATTTAAGCATTCAATGATTGTGCAGAAAGTTGGTCCGAGTGCTGTTTTGTCAATTAAAGGCAAAAGACGAATTAAAATTTTTCCTCTTTCATCTGTTTCTTTGTCAGGAACAATTTGGACTTCATCTGATGAGGAGCTTGATCCAAATTTCGAACTCAACAATTCATGGTTCAGTGACGTAACCAAGTGTTTTAAAATTAATTCTGTATAGCGGCGAAGAGCTTGAGAATTGCAATACTTTCCAGCAAGAAGTATTGGTCCTAATACATTTGGTGGAAAGTAAACAGAATTCTGAAGAGTCTGAAGTACTTGGAAAATTGGTTCTTCGTTCTCTCCACCAGGCATTGTCACTTTTGGAAATGAATCATCTTTAAAATTTATTTAAAATATGTTTTTCAAGTTTGTACATTGTGTAGAATGAATTTTTTAAATAAATTCTTTGCATTTCATCTAATTAAAATGGAATTGAATAATTTTGATGAATTGCTGTATGATGATTTGAACAAAGCTAGAATTCAAATTGATTTTAATAATTCTTTTACTTATTTTATTCTATCTCATAAAAATTTAATTAAATATCAAGAATAAATCGGCAAATAATGCAATGACGCCAATGTTATAACTTTTCAACAAGTTCAAGAAGAAATGGAAAGTATGCTGTAGACTATGGATATTGAAATAGAATTTCAAATTTAAATTTGGAATTGTAGTTTTGGATTTATTTTTCAATATTACTGTTCCATATTAAGTTCTGTCAAAATGTAAGCTATTCAATTCTATCGTCGGGGAAAGTATCACAAATCTATCGATTTTTTTGTAAAAGTATACAAAAACATATGGTGTTCAATTAGTTTATAATAAGATAAATATTAAGATTATCCAAAATAAGAAAAACTAGGTTTTGAGAACACTTTTGAGATGATAATCAAAATATTTTGATTGAAAAATAATATATTATTTATCAGATATAGAATGGATTTTTTCAAATTTAAAAATTCTGAAAAATAAACAGTTTTGTAAAGTAAAAAAAATGAACGAAAACTCGAGACCTCGTATTCCAAATGAATGGGTAAGATATATGTATGAAAAACTTGAAAGTGGTGAGTAAGGATGTCAATTTGGAAGAAAAGTGAGAAAATTTTGATTGTGAACTCATCTCTAATATTTTGGCTCCTTAATATATTTGAATCATGATCTTTGAGAAGAGTTCTCAAAAGTATTCACAAAAGCTATTTTTCCTTGAAATTTAAAAATCCTGTTTATTATATATTACCGAATTCAATTCCCTACATATTTCAAAATATTCTATGAGCATTTCAATTTTTGAAAAAAACATATTTTTTCCAAATATATTTATTATCATATTTCTAATAATATTTCCTAAAGCGTCACTTTTTACTTCCTCGACAATTATTTCCCTCTCAAAAAATTCAATAGCTTACATTTTGACAGAACTTAATATGTAACAATGCCTCTTCTCGGTTAAAATCACTCTTTTAATTCAAGTTCTCTTCAAAATTCAATTTGTTCTTTCAAATTGATTCAAAAAATTTGTGAGACTCTCTCAAAATCAGAGCAATCATGAGAGTATGGTTATTTTTACAATAATTGGAGTTATATGGTTTAATTGGATACATTTATTAAAAAAATAATGATATCGTAATTGAACATACTATCAATTTTGATAAGAAATCGGTTATTTGAATCAAGTCTTTTCAAATTAGAGAAAATTTTTTGACCTTTCATAATTTCCTCATGGTTTCTTCTACTACGTACATCAATGTTATTGAAGAATCTGCAGCGATGCTTCTTGTAATATTGCTGGGCTACTTTGGCTCGATATTCAAGATGTTCGAAGGTCCTGCTTTTAAGGGATTTTCGAAATTTTCAGGAACAATTGCATTTCCTCTACTTCTCTTTGACTCAATTGCAGAAACGCCATTTAAGGACATTTCCCCAAAGCCTCTTATTAACTCATTGTTATCAAGCATTTTAATTCATGTACTTTGTGGCGGAGTTTTCTTCTTTAAATTTGAAGATACTTTAGAAGTTTACTTGGCAACTGTTTGTGCCTCATGTTACATTAATTACATCATTATTGGTCTTCCAATTTTCGAATCAATCTGGGGTACATCATATGATGTTGTTCCTGGTATTGCATCATTTGGAAATTGCATTATTTCAGTTCCTCTTTTCATTATTGGATCAAAGATCAGAGCAATTAAACTTGAAAAGAAGAAGAGGCTTGAAGAGTTAGGAGATAATTACAACAAAGATGATGTTAATCAAGATGATTTAAGAACAAAACCAAAGGACATCCTTATGGCTTTTTACGCGGCACTCAAGAATCCTATTGTTGTCGGAAACTGTGCCGGTTTAATTTGGTCTGCTATTGGTGTAAAGCCACCTATCTTTTTAAACAAATTTACAACATACTATGGAGCTTGTATTGGTTATCTTGCTCTTTTCGGCTTAGGACGATTCCTTCATCAAGAGTCATTTGTAGCTTGCAAGTGGTATCATTTAATTATCTGTTTGGTAATAAGATTCATTATTTATCCTTTAGTTTCTTTAGGATTGGCAGTTGCATTTAAACTTGATAACAGGCTTGCAAGACAATGCATTATATTATCTATGCTACCAACAGCGAACTCTGCTTTCATTTTAGCCGAATCATTAAACTGTGGATCAAATGTTATTTCCACAGTTATCTTATGGACACTGATCTTTATTGTTCCCGTAATTATCTTATGGGAATTTGTAATGAACAGCCTCAACTTATTCCCTGATAATTTAAGTGATATCCAAGTATCATAAAACACATAATAAACTTATATTTTGTTTATTATTACAAAATAAAAAATTATACATTACATAATATCAAAAGAGGTTTCACTAATTGTTTATTATAGTTACATTCTAAAGTAAAGTATAATGGTATTAAAAATCTTGAATATCGTTAAAATAAAACAAAAATTATTTAAAAAACTAAAGAGTTTCTGAATTCGTATGGTAAGAACTAAATTTTTCCATGAATTATCCCAATCTCTCCCTATAGATTCTAAAATATAGGATGATTAATCATCAAATTAAAATATTGAAGGATTTTCATTAATGGAAGTAATCATAATAGTAATTTTCTGTTAATTGCAAAGTCATATTCTCTTTTAACATATTTACCCATTGAAATTTGAATTTTTGTTTGTAAATTCATAGTAAAACAAGTAAAAGATTGTGAAAATCTTAGCTAATTAAAATTCATATTAAACATCTAATTATAACCATTGTAATTGAAGCGTATTAAATTTGTATTGAAATTAAAAGTTTTTTCGCTATACGGTATATCAGATATATAATAGATTTATTCGAGAAGATCGTTTTCCTTAAGGAATGTTGGCATGTGACCAGAGATGATTGAGTACATATTTTCAAATCCGTCTTGTCCGCCATAGTAAGGGTCGTCAATTCCGCGTGGTGCGTTAAAAAGCACTAATTTTGATTTAGATTTTGCAGGCATCATGTCTTTGAGCTCATTGTAAATTGATTGGTCTAATGCAGCAATTACGTCAAATGTTTGCCAGTCATTTTTCTTGATTGTTCTTGCAACATGGCTTTTGATGTCGATGTTGTGGTTCTTGCATGCTGTTATTGAACGACTATCTGGATGTTGGCCAACATGCCATGGTCCAGTTCCGCAAGAATCAACATGTAGGTGCTTAGCCATGCTTCTGCAGATTCCTTCGGCAGCTGGGGAGCGGCAAATGTTGCCAAGGCATACAAAAAGAACAGATTTACTTGACATAAAATATAAAAAAAAATTAGACTCTCTTTCGTGGTCGTTATTTCAATCTTTTCTTCAGACCGGGAAAACACAGCCAATAAAGATGACAAAACATAATATGACTACTCCAATTATAAACAAGCTTAACTTTTCACCTAAACTCAATTTATCAAATTAAACACTCAAAACAGATATATTCGGTCTCGTCTTCTTCATATTTGACATACAAACAATGCAATTGACTCTATCTCAAATCAAAAAAAAAAGTTGCATACAAAAAAATAATATTTACAAACAAAAAAAAACATATATATAAAAATATCATCACTTTCTCTGGGTTCTCAATGCCAATCTTTGCACACTATCGTAATACGGAGTGTTTAAACACTTGCTTGATTGAACAGAACCAGAAGTACATTTTACAATCTGTATTTCACAGAATTTATCTGATGGATACTCATTCCTTACGTAGACTGTAGTGTTGATTTTCTTTAACCCATCTTCACTGCTTGGGTAGCAAACATCAGTTGTTCCGAAATAATAAACGCTTGAACTGATAGTATCAAAAGAATTATCATAAAGAGTTACGTATTCATACACAACAACTTTTTGGATGTTTGCACAATTAGAGAAAGCATTGGGCATCACGATAGCGTTATCAAATATCTCAACTCTTTTCAGATAATTACAGTTATAGAATGCATAGCCATCAACAACTGCATCCGAGTGAATTAAAACAGTTTCAATTCCACTGGAACCGAACATGAATGATCTTATTTTATCCAGCGAATAAGGAATATTAATCTTTTTAAGACTCCTGCAACCATTGAAACAATATCTTCCAGCCAACTTTAAGTTGAACTGAAGATTTATGTGTCTTAATGACTCACAGTTCTCAAATGCATTATCTCCAATGTTCTCTAACTCTTGTGGAAGATGTACTTCTACAATTTTTGTGCAATCTTTGAATGCAAAAGAAGGGATGGTCTTTAATGAGTTGCAATATGAAAGATTCAATATATGGATTGAATCACTTCCAAATGCAGTAACTCCTATTGAATTTAGTGAAAAGCATCCTTTAAATGCTGAATCACCAATTGATATTAGTTTTGACAAAGTAGCAGATGAAACTCTAACAAGATTAACGCAATTCTCAAATGCACTAGAACCAATTTCTCTAATTGTTTCTGGTAACTTTACTTCTTCGATACAACTTTGACCTTTAAATGCATTATTTTCAATAGAAACAACATTGTAACCATCCAAAGTCGGTTTTATCTCTACGATTTTTTTGCAGTTGCCACTGCGGAATCCTTTCACAATAAATTCATTATCAATAAGGAAATAATTGCATGGTTCATAACCGTATTGATATGTAATTCTTGCAAATCCATTTCTTGAATGTCCGTATGATTTTCTTCCGTCTGGTTCTGTGATTTGTTGATATCCACCAAATGTAGATGCATCTGTCAAGTAGTATTTCGATGTTAGTTTGCATCCATTTGGATAGTCTTTTGCTGTTGATTCTGTGTAAACATAACCGCTACCTCCACTACCTCCTGAATTATAACAATTGGATATGCCTTTTGTTGGCTTTGTTTGAGAGCCACGATAAGTACCTCCACCGTACCAACCTCCCCTTCCACCCCCTCCACAATTTCCGGTATGTGCTCCTTGAAAGAAATCACCTCCATTTGATGATGAATTTTGAGTAGCTGAATTTCCACCTCCAGTTAGACCACCTCCATAATATCCTCTTTCTCCACCAGTTGCTCCACCACCTCCACCGCCCCCTGCAACAATTACGCGTGAATAATTGCTATCTTCATTGATTCTGATGTCTGTTCCACCTCCACCACCATGCGCTCGAGAATCGTCTGAGTTATGTCCCCATGCGCATCCACCTCCATTGTATCCACCTGCTGCCAATCCAGAGATTGAAATATTCCCAACACCACCAACTTGGATATAGACTGTTGTTCGCTCTTCTAGGTTTAAATAGCCAATAGAATATCCTCCTCTACCTCCTATACCATATGGTTCGTAGTCGTAACTGGATCCACATCCATTTGCCCCCCAAACTTCTAATTTATAAAATCCTGGTTCAAGTGTTCTATTCTGGGATTCCCCAGTATATGAAAAATTATATATTGCTTCAAAAACACAAAATATCAGAGGAAAAGCCATTCACCATCAAGTGTGTCTGTGTCAAAAAAATGCCAAAACCGAAATATCTTCAGAAAACAATTTTTTGCCAGATCTAAAATCTTTTACTTACTTCTTACATCCTACGAAAACATAATATTTCACATCAAAATCGTTTGTACTGAGCATTTAAAGTAATTTGCTCGAATAATTACCACTCAAGTGGCATTCTCAAAATAAATCATAAACAAAATTTATATATTTAAGGATACCCTTACGTGTCAGATTTTTTGCGCATACGAAGAAGTCATGCTAGACATGAGCTATAAACCTGAAATTTTAGCAACATATTTAAAACTTTTTAAACTACAATACACTTTAATATTCAAGAACAAAAATATTCTTTTTAGAAATTACATAATTATTTTATGTGAAATCTATATAAAAACATATTTTGCGAGCGTAACTTTTTTCTTTATAAGCACCTTATATGACTGATAAACTGTGAAGGCACATAATTGTTAATTCATAGAGTTGATATGTTTCCAAAATTGAGAGGAAATTTGAAAATTGAATACCCTTTCAATTCAATTTTCAAAAGATATCAGCTCCTTCAATAATTGAAGGACGATTTTGATCATTTGCTCTTAAAACAAGTATGCCATGGAGAAAAAAGTTACGCTCGCAAATCTGAAATATAACTATCATATAAAAAAATTAAATTTCTAATTTTTTACTCTATAGATATTATTGGCCACTTGTGTAATGCATAAAAGTTTATGTCATATGCATACATTTGGAAGTATGGGAGACGAGGGAAATTACTTCTATGAGGCACTAGGATTTTTAAAAATTTCTCTATCGGACTCACTATTCAATTTCTCGAAAATTAAAAAAATCAATAATAGCTAAAATGTATTATGCATAACAAATTTTAATGTTACACGGTATTTTTTGAACTTCATGACATGAATTTTCTTTATATTATTTTTTTTTTTGGATTTTCTATGATTTATGCGATAGGCTGGAACAACATTGTAAGTGCAATGATATCATTTATAGAGAAATCTAAAACTTCAGCATTCAGAACTCGCAACCACAAAAATATTCATTTGCTAAGTAAGTAAAGTTGATTAAGTTCGACACTTAGCTTTTATACGTAAAACCAAGTGTGTATTGTTATTTCTTGTTAAATTATTGAGAAAAAAATAAATTGTAAGAGAAACGATACTGATTATTGAAATAATATTGAGGGTAGCTGCAGATTTCTTCATTAACATGCCGGAAATTTGTTAATCTTGGTTTTCTATCATAAAATCTGTCGAAGAATCTAAAAACGGAGATATGAAATAGAGATCATGTAAATCTAGAGTATCCTGTCAGAAAAATAGACTAAGCATGTAACCCTTTTTTGGTCATAAACACTTTTTTACCACTTAGTCATACAGATGATCATTAAATTTAAACGAGCACTTTTGTCAGAATTTATTCTTTTACAAAGACAGAAGATTTTAGTATTATTTAATATTAGTGCTGTAGCAAAATTCAAAAAACGGTGAAAATTCAGTGAATTTGTGAATTCACATTTTTTTTCGACATTTTTCTTGATATATCCATGCACATTAAGAACACAGCTTTGATACGCTTAAAAAAGCATATTTCATATGAAATTGTTAAAGAAATAAACAATTTATATAAAAATTGCACTTATGGGCAGTTTAGATATATAATTTATATATAACATATATACAAATCCATAGACAAAGTGCAATAACTACAATGTTGTAGAAAATTACAGCAGAAATACTGACTTTTTGAAGGATAATAAGAATTCTTCTAAATGTTGTATTTTTATAATTTGATTGATTTTTTTACTATTTCATTAATCTTTTATGAATAATAATTATTTTTAATATATGTGCTATTAAAATTTCAAATTTTGACTAATATATCTAAGTTATCTGAACGAAACATTTAGAAAATATCATACTTACATTGAAATAGCAAGTAGAGCATATTAATAGCAAGTTTCTTGGCTTTATATCTATCATCTATTGTTGTTTGATCAAACAAAATTCACTCTATTATATGGTGTCAATTAATTAAAACAATTTTTAATAGTTATTTATTTAGTGCGAATAAGTGCAAACTCATAAATGAATAACTTAATAGTAGAAATGAATTATCTGATATAAATCTCACATTTTGTCCATCAGAAATACTTTAATTGCATACGCATAACTATTAGTAATACGTCTGGAGTGTCAATTAATAACAATCCCACAACAAGTAAAATTCAGATTTTTATTAAACTTATTTTTTCCTAAAAGTTTTCTCAAATTACTATATATACATATGTGGATAAAATAATAGTAATATTGTAAAAAATTAGATAATTTTTTTTATTTGAGAACCTCTCAAAAGTTCATTCAATTTATCAATTGTTTCAGTTTGATGTATATTCATTTCTGGAGCCTAAAACTTTAGCAATCATGACAATATCATATTCTCTTTCTAACTACGCAATGTAAGGGTATCCTTAATACATAAATTTTCGTTTGGTTATCATTAGCAGTGCTTTATTTGATTCAGCATTTCCTGCATTAGCCAATAAAAAATTATAGTAATAAAAGCAAAAGTATGAATATTCAAAGATTTATTATGATTATTAATATATTTCTATTATTTCACTTAAAATGTATCAGAATGAATACGAATTTTGGTTTGATCAATAGAAATATACATAGGTAAAGGATCTATTCCATTAAGTTCTGAAGAATCGCAATAAAATCACTTTAAAAGTAAACTATCTCAAGCAAATGAAACAATGAATGATGGTATGTCTTCTTGTAACAAACTGAAGCAGGAATGCCGGAAATGTAGAAGTCTCAAATCTTGATTTTTTTCCCTCATAATTGGTATGATACAATTATAGTAATTTGATTTTTAATATCAAAAGGTGCCCTCTTAATTTCTGCCATTTTGCCAGTAATTGAGAGAAACAGAACATGTTTTGAAGGGATTCATTGGGATAAAAATGCCTTTTAAAAAGATACCACGTACAAAAAATATTTACAAACAAAACAAAAATATAAAAATATCATCGTCTTCTTCGAGCTCTTAATACCAGTCTTTGCATATCATTGTAATACGGAGTGTTTAAACACTTGCTTGATGAGACAGAATCAGAAGTACATTTTACAATCTGTATTTCACAGAATTTATCTGATGGATACTCATTCCTTACATAAATTTCAGTGCTGTTGATTCTTGCTAACTCTTCTGCAGTGTTTGGGTAGCAAACATCAGTTGTTCCGAAATAGAAAACACTTGAACTGATAGTATCAAAAGAATTATTGAAAAGAGTTACATAATCATACACAACAACTTTTTGGATGTTTGTGCAATTAGAGAAACCATTAGGCATCACGATAGCATTATCAAATATCTCAACTCTTTTTAGAAAAGTACAGTTATAGAATGCATAACCATCAACAACTGCATCCGAGTGAATTAAAACAGTTTCAATTCCACTGGAACCGAATGCATAATTTTTTATATTAATGAGTGAATAAGGAATATAAATCTGTTGCAAATTCCTGCAGCCAGAGAAGCAGAACTTCCCAAGTGATTTCAAGTTAAATGGAAGATTTACATACCTTAATGACTCACAGTTCTCAAATGCATTATCTCCAATGCTATCTAACTCTTGTGGAATATATGCTTCTTCTAAATTAAAACAATCTTTGAATGCAGAAGATGAAATTGATTCTATTTTATTTAAATATGAAATGTTGAAAATTGAAAAAGTTGTATTTTGAAAAGCACTAGTTCCTATTGAAATTAAATTTTCTGATAAATTTAATGATGTAAGACCAGTACAATCTCGAAACAGTGAATTACTTAGAGAAGTAACTTGCGGTATACTTAAAGATTGAAGTGAAGAACACCCTTGAAAACAATATTCACCAAGTGATGTAACTTTAGATAAATCACATATAGAATTAAGTTTAGAACACATTTTAAATGCTGAATCTCCAATTGAAATAAGTGATGATGAAGTAATAAATGAAACATTAACAAGATTTTCGCAATTCTCAAATGCACTAGAACCAATTTTTCTGATTGTTTCTGGTATTTTCACCTCTGTGATACAACTTTGATCTTTGAATGCATTATTTGCAATTGAAATAATATTCTTTCCAGTTAATACTGTTTTTATGACAACAACATTGGCACATCTATTACCGAATCCATTGACAGATAACTCGTTATCTAATATCAAATAATTAAAATCGGCATCAATTACAGTAATTCTTGCAAATCCATTTCCTGAATGTCCGGTGGATGTTGTTCCATCTGGTTTTGTGATTTGTTGATTTCCAGCAGTTGTAGATGCTTCTGTCAAATAGTATTTCGGTGTTAGTTTGCATTCAATTGGATAGTTTTTTGCTGTTGATTCTGTGTAAACATAACCGCTACCTCCACTACCTCCATTAGAATCACCTTCAGAATTTCCTGTTGGCTTCGTTTGAGAGCCACCTTGAGTACCTCCACCTCCACCACCTCCATCCCATGCAGTATGTGCTCCTTGAAAGAAAGCACCTCCACTTGATGATGAAGTTTGAGTACCTGGATAATTATTTCCAGCTGAATTTCCACCTCCAGTTAGGCCACCTCCATAACCTCCCATTTCATTATCTTCTCCACCACCTCCACCGCCTCCTGCAACAATTACACGTGAATAAATGTCATCTTCATTGATTCTGATGTCTGTTCCACCTCCACCACCATGTCCTGGATCACCATAATCGGATGACCATGCACAGCCACCTCCATTGTATCCACCTTCTGCCAATCTATATACTGCTGCTTTTCCAACACCTCCAACTTGGATATATATTGTTGTCGTCTCAGCAAGGTTTAAATAACCAACAGAATAACCTCCTTTACCTCCTTGACCAGATTGAGTGTATGCAGATCCACCACCCTGTGCACCCCAAACTTCAAATTTATAGTATCCAGGTTCAAGTGTTTTATTCTGAGATTTCCCAGTATATGAAAAATCAAATATTGCTTCAAAAACAGAAAAAATAATGAATAAAGACATTAAAGTTTAGCATTAGTGAAGAACTAAGTGTCTGGATAACTTACACTGGTTCACTGCAGAAGAAAACCTTTAATCATCTATAATTTTAAAGGTTTCATGAGATATAAAATAGGATAATAAATTATCAAAAGAAAAATCAGAGAAAAGCATTTGACAATGCAATACCTTGCTCTAACATTGGTATTTTTATTGTTGTTTTGATGAATAAACCAAGAAAGTTTTCGAGGTGGAAAAAGACCATCCTAGTAGAAATCGACTTTTTGAGAGAAGTCATATAATTAATTATATGACTTCTCTCAAAAAGTCGTACTTTTGCAAAGTAGTTTAATTAGAATTCTTTGTCAGAAAATGTCTAAACCTTAATTTATTGTTCAAATAAAGGTACATTCACGAAAAGTGACACCCCTCTTCTTTTTTCCTAGGGTTACTAATCGCTTTCTTTCTGCTCGCCATGCCAGAAACGAAAGAAATGATTGATGCAGAATAATTTATTACTCCAATTGGCAACTATCTTGTAATATACAATTAGTTGCATTGTCAGTTATTCTCCAGCATTATTCAATTTAAGTTCAACTTCTTTAATTTAAATCATACTGCAGCTATACCCTCGCGTTGAGATAAGAACAAGATTACACATGCTAAAATCCCACATTAAAAATCGAAATTTTGCAACTCCAAAAATGCAACGACAGAATCCTCGTAATTTTGGTTTTTTACTTACCTTATGATACATATTCAAATTACTGGAATATAGAAAAAGTTACTAAGATTTGAGGAAATTATTGCAATAAGAAATAAAAAATCGGTTTTATTATATAAGTTACTTATGAATTAAAATAACCTCTATAATTAGTGTACAGTGCCTCACATAATCTTTGGATATTTCTGATTTCAAATTTATAACATTTTTGATTGGAATATTCATAACTCAGATCTAGATGATAGTTACTACATTTATGCGAATACAGTACGTATCCATTCATCTATTTACTTGTTGTTGTTGAAATAAAAACGTTATTATTTTACTATCTTAAAATAGAATTTTGTTATAGTATTAATATTTTCATCAACAATGATGACATTATATCAACTCTTAAATGACATTTTATCAAATATGATATCAAAATCAAAAATTATTAGGTGTTTTTATGAGTAAAAACGTGTTAATTTGACGATTTGGCTAATTATACAATACTTTTATTTTCCAAATTTTTTTTTGTAATTGATTTTTTCAAGAGAAAAATCAGCTTTTTGATTTTCATTTTTGAATTTTTGAATTTTTTTTGGAATTTTGAATTGATCAATTAAGCAGAATGAGTTATGGGAATGCTTTATACATCTCACAATGTGATGAATTAAAGACGAATCTTAAAAATTATTTAAAAATCACAAATATCATCCTTATTCTCATTTGTTTCAAAAAAGATAGTACTAAGTATTGATAAACCATGATCTATATTAGTAAAATACTTGAATAAAAAGTGTAAAAGTTGAGTTTTTATTCATTTTTATATAGATTTAAACGAAAACCTGTTTCATATTAATATCCTAGTCGAGAGATGAGATTTTATTCGTATTTGTTAGCATTCAGTAGACATTCTAATCTTGAATTTTAAATCTTACTTAAAATTATTAATAAATGTGAGGTTTTGCTTCGATTTCTGATTAATTTGATTAAATTGTCTCGACATGCATCTTGAATAATATCGTTTCTTAAGGAACTCCAAGATTTTCAAGAGACTTCTTTGCGATTTTTGATAAAAGATAAGAACTCTCATTTACGAAAAAAGGTTTATTGAATATAAAATATTTCTGTAATGACTCATTTTCATTATACTATTTTCAGTCAAATCCTCAAAAGTTAATATTCAAATCTCTTATTTAGCTGAGAAACTGGGTACTACATAATGGATCATATTCATGTAAGCTGGAAATGGTATAGTTACATTCAAAAGCTCCAATAATACTTCAATTTAAAATACAGAATATGAATATTGATTTTTACTTCTATTTGAAATTACATTTGATATATAAATCATAATTTGATGATTAATTGATAAAAATTAGGGAAATTAAAATATAATTCACAAATCTTTTTATTATCTTAATAACTTTTCAAAATAAGATCATATTATTCATATCTGGAGCCTACTGATTCTAAATATCCTATTTGTTTGAAAATCTATCGTTGGGAAGTCTCGTGCATGTACCTTTGTTCAAATCAGGAACCTCTTTTGATTTTTCGATTTCTAAATTAAATAAGACACTTTTACATTTATTAAAAACAAAAAAAAAGTATAAAATTTATAAAGATGCAAAACTATCAAAGAGCATTGATACTCTTTGTACTTCAGATATATTTCTTTCATTCTCTGCGAAGTATTCTTTGACGAATGCAACAATTTTCAAATGAAATTGAACGTTATATTTTGGAAATCTGTAAATTACAGCGAAATCATACATTCTAAACAGCAAATCAATAAAATCAGGTACCCAAATACCCGGATCAATAAATTTCTGCATTTTCAAAATATAATATGATGAAATTTTTTTCTTTAACGACACGTACGCATTTAAAACTTCTTCATCACGATCTACATTGCATTCCTTTATTGCAGTCAAGAATCCTGTTTCTGCTTTTATCAATCCTCTAAAATAGATTCCAAAATCGTTTTTATCTTCATCAGAAATTGATTCTATTATTCTCAGCACGCAATGATTTATTACATCATACATATTATTAATATAATCCGCCAAAACCGAAAAATTATTTATCATCAAAGTTCCTAGACAAACAAGTCCGTAACCAAGTGAATCTGGTGTTATTATATTCCATACATTCTGTATTCTCTCAAATACAATCAAAAACGTTTGTGAGGCAAATTGGTCAAATGATTTTTGTAAATTATTGGAAAGTGAAGTGATGATGGTCACAGAGTAGTCAAAATTTGTTTTATCTCCTTGTGAAAGTCCAGGAACAATATGATCCAAGATTAAACTTATATGATCACTATTCATGTTGATTTGGCTTAGTTTTGCTAGGAATTCGATTGCTACCATCATAAAAGAATCAGAACTATGATTTAAAGCTCTAACAGCTGTTTTTATCTGATATTCATACAAATCATTATTTGGTTTCTCTTTATTTGGTCCAATATATCTTCTTACAGACTTATCCAAGCAAACTAACAAACAATTAATTACAAATTTATGAAATTCTATATCTTCATTTTCATATTGAGCTGTTTCAAGAATATTCATACGCTCATTTATATTCTCTGTTATCATTTTCTGCATTTCTGTTGCTAACTCATTGTTTTCTGTATGATATAAAAATGAACCAAATGATTCGAAAAAATTCGAACAAAGAACAGGTCCAAACACTTCTTGGTTCGACCACAACGATGTATAGAAATTCTGGAGTTTCTGGAAATCAATTCTATATTTAGCATGATATAAGAGTTCAACTAAATTCATTGCTACCAAAGCTGCTGATTTGATGACTCTAGAATCCATTTCTAAACAAATTTGAATGAAATTGAAGATAATTTCTGGAAAATCTTCATGACGATTAAAGATATCATATAATTTATCAATAATAACAGCAATTAAATCATAAGAAGCAATTAATGTACCAATGTGTGTAATAACTACTTGATTTTGAGAAATTTTTAAAATACAATCATAAATGAAGTCCAAAACTTCAATTTGTGGATGATTTATGAGTGAATATAAGATATATATCGATCCAAAACATAAACTATAGTTCCCTGAATTAATTCCTTCTTCAAATTTTTGTTGGATATAATTTGATATGACTTCGCTATTGATATTATACATAGATGATATTATATCAGTAACTACATTCATTGGTGTCTCTTCTGTAAATGTATCTTCTTCTATATTAGTTATTGAATTTAATATTTCTCCAAATTTCGAAAAAAAAGTTTCAAAAATAACTTGTGAAATACTAAACTCCAATCTTTGATTAACTTCTGTTATTACCATGCTGTGTAATAACTTTAAAGCATGGTAATAACACTCATCTACTTTAAAACACTCATCAATGAAACTGACAAAAGAAAAATAAAAATTTTCAATACTGGGATAAATAATTCTGAATAATTCAAATAAATTTTCACAACATGAAATTATTATTTCAATTGATTGGTAACGGAACAAATTATTATAGATTTGGCATATGCTCTGTACATAATCTATGGATGCAACATCGTCTGAACAATATTTAATGAAAATTCCCATGGATTTGACAATTTGTAAAACATTGTATTCTTCGGAGCTCTCGTTAGAGATGTAGATTAGACATTCTTGTAGAATTTGATTGAGAACTTCGATTTTCTGCTTCGAATCGATTAAATTGCAAAAATTAATTATTTGTCCAATTGCATATGAAATTGCAATAATTAGGCCTGGTAGATCGTTGGAGTTCTCTTTGTAGGTGGTAAATATTCTGTTTAGGACTTCGTTTTGTAATTCTACACCTCGTAATTTTGAGGAATAATTTGCAAGTAAAATGGAGGCTGTTTGTTGGATTGGAGAATCATTTACAAAGAGTAAACCGTATAATCCGACTTCTAGGATAATATCTTTGATGTTTTGATCTAATAAGTGAAATTTAGTTACATTACTGTATTGTTGCTTTCGAAAATAAATATTCATGAAGTTAAATGCTTGAAATTTGATCGAACTTTGAATATCTTCTTTGCCAATCGTTTCTGCACAAAATGTAATTGCAGCTGAAGGATTTTTTTGCAAAACTTCATATATTTCCGATTCTGCTTGAGTTCTTGCGTCATTGTCTGCTTCTAAAATATTAGATAGATCTTGAATCCATCGAGAAAGATTAACTTCTACCATAAAAATCAAAGGGCACTTTTATCGATGAGGAACTTCCTCCATGACTATAAAAAAAGATTTTAATGAAACTAAAATTAGCACATAAAATAGGATATTAATTATTGAAAATTTTCGAAATTTTAATATATTGACGTAAAGATTTTCAAATACTCTCAATTTTTCTAAGAGGACGGAATAAAAATTAAAAGAGATAAATTTTAGCGTAATTTTTTATTCTAAGTAAGAAAGATATGGGTTTTTAGGTAAAATAGATTGATTGATTTGTTTAATAAAGGACAGGATTTTCATATTTTTTTCGATTTTCAAATTTTGAACAATTCGTTTTGTTTTGGTACTACTTCGCAATTTTACTTGATTTCTATTATAGTGTAATGGTTTATGGCTGGTCAATCTTGTTATTAGATTTTCGAAAAATTCTGATATATAAATTTGATGGATTTCAATATCAAGAAATGCATTACTGCCTTATATTCTACGCAATCTATGATGTACATTAGGGAATTAAGGATATTTCAATCATTTTATTGAAAGATCGGAACCAAAATGATTATTTCGTTAGAAATTAGAATATACATCAAGTATATGAGTCATCTGATATCGAGAATTGATTTCAATGTTTTAATAAAAAAGAATCATTTTGTTTGGGAAAAAAATGAGATTTATGACGATGATATTGAATTTTATAATGAATGCATTGGGAATATCTTTGCATTAGCTATTGATGAAACAGTAGAAAATTTGAATGAAGTATAAATGAGGTGAAGTGATTTTGAATTAAACTAAAATTTTTCGGTTTGATAAAAAAATTGATAGGTTGAAGATTTTAGACTAAATCACTTCATTTTTCAAATGTCAGATAAGCTTGCTGTGCTTAAAGACTATCCAAAAGACGGTCCAGAGATGCCAGAGCGTGAAAAGATTGTTCGCCAAAAAGATCGTCATGATCCAGGCAACGGAAGAAGAGATAAGACAAAACGCCAGGGAAACGGCGCTGGAAACTGGGGTGATCCAAAGGATGACATCAAGTACATCAATGATCACGAGCCTCAGGAAGACGAATTAGAAGAGAAAGCTGAGAAGTAATTCTTGATTACTTCATAATATGAAAAATACAAAAAAGAAAATATAAATGTGAATAATGTATATAAATTTCTTACTCTTTTTCTGTTTTTGAACTACTTTGTATTATGAAAAACAAATTGCTTTGCCCTCTGATTGCTTATGATCAAAAATTCGTATAAGATCTTAATAAGTATGAAGTCTAAGATAGAATAACTTACTGATTGATCGGAGATATTATATCGAAAATTTATTGTTGTGAATATTGATTGATTACATAATGAACTTGAAACTTAATGATGAATAATTTCTTTGTCATGTTATAATGTTCAGTCACTTTGTATTAATGTTTAGATATCTCTATGACAATTAAAATCATGAAGATATAATAAGGGTTTCGTTTTGCGAAAAAAACGTACAATACGCAATTTCACTAAAAAAACATTTAGCTAGCAATTTCGACATTTGACTCCACTCAAGACGTCACTTTTTTAATTTTGCGGTATCATATTTTTGGAAAATCTTTATGAATATTATATAAAAAGTCTCTTTAATATCTATATTTCATATTTTTATCGATTTTTAAAGTTTTTGCGAAAAGTATTCAATTATTTTTGCTTTTGGTCTGGTAAATGTCAGATTTGCGACATTTTCTGATATGATATTCAGATTCTACGTTGATAATAATGCTTATAGAACCCTCTTGCTATTGTGTCAAAATTGCGAAACCGATAGCAAAAATATCTCGCAATATCAAAATTGAGATATTGAGTGAATTATGCATTATAGAGATTAAAAATCTGATTTGTGAAAACATCTCATCAGTTTCTAGCTAATTCAAAAATCTTTACTATCTTATTCGATTAAAATGAAAAGGGAATAGTTTCATTATGCATTAAATGACAGCCTTATAATATAATCATAGTTTTCGCTCAATATGCAGCATTTTTTTTTTCGAAATCTATGGTCAATATCCTAAATACTGATTGCTTTGCATTCATAAGTACAGTATACATTGTGCGTCGCCTGTAGCCTACAGCTACAGTCACCGACACAATGAAAAAAGTGACAGAAAACTGACACCATACGGGCGCGCATATGTACGCATATATGTGTAAAAATAAACGTTCATATGTAAACTAACCTTTATTCACTAGCAGGGGCTGATAAATCATAATCGTCGAGAAGTACGATAGGTGGTCCCACCTGTTTAATCTGTATGGAGAGGCAAACGTGACGTAAGAAGCATAACACTGGTTTCTCAGTATATTTAATAGACTCTGCTGTTGGCTTAACTGTAAGCTTATATGTAATAGGTGAATTAGATAACTGACCCTGTTGGAATGTATAATCAGTTTCGCAAGGGAATCCACATAGGTAATGACCTAAGTCATTTGACTCGATTCCAAATTGAGGGACTGATGTGGTTGTGATAGACCTCATGACATCATAGTTGAAGCCAACAGTATCGTTATTATTGTTAGTGGCATTTGCCTGCATCTCATAGAAGATTGGATCATTAGATGCTTGAGCCTCAGCGGGTATGTTACCATATGCTCCACAGTTCAATTGAATTTGTTCAAACAATGGATTTTCATAGGTAGTGTTATAATTAGGTGTTTTCTTAAATAGTGTATAAATGGTGTTCACATATAATGGAGTAAATGCTGCCGTGAATGTACAAGGAGTTCCTTCACCTTTAGCCATTGAACCATCCATAGTAATGCAGTCAATTCTTTTGATTGGGAAGTTTAGAGTCTTTGCCGAATATCTTGTCACCAAATCACTATAGATGTTAGGGTCCAAAGAGAATGAGTTACAGTATGTAATCATTTCAAAGAAGTTTGCATTCTTCTTAGTGAACTTAATAAACTTGGTACCAAATGATATCGTACTCTTATCGGCATTCCAAGTTACAGTATCAATAACTTTGATACCTTCATAGATAGGAGTGAAGTGATTAGTGATTGGAATATAGCTTGTAACATTGGCTTGCATGTTCGGTAATGGTAGAATATCCTGATAACTTAATGGTGTCCAAACCATACCAGCAATACTGAACTTAACCTTAAGTTGTAAGTTACCAGCAAACGCTGGAAGGAATCTAATGTTATTAAGTATTAGGAATCTTCTTAGGTCAATCTTGATTGGTATGTGGAACTTTAATGTAGTTGCACCACTAATTGGTTTATTGAACTCAATAATCTGTCCAGAACGAACTGTATCACATCTATTGAAAACATCTTTATGTCTAGCCTTACTAAATACATCAACTTTCTTAATAGCTTCTGTTGTAGATGCAGTAGAAGTAATGTAACCTTCTTCTCTAGCATTATCTTGTGTATAAACACTTTTACCATTAGCGATTAATTGATATGATTCAACAGCATAGAATGAATCAATGTATCCCAACCAAATTGCTGGAAGATGTGCACATGATTTGCCACCAGCATATTTAGTATCAATTGCTTTAATTGCTGTAACATTTGATCCTGTAGGAGCTGTCTCAACAGCTCTTTCTTTATATACTTCACCATCATATTTAGGAACTTTTTCATCAGCTGGTTCAGTTTCTGTTGTAATTATGCACTCACCATCGACATAACCACTAATGAACGTATTATATAAGTCAATCATGTTCTCACCAGGTGGTGATATGTTAAATGTAATATAACCGTTATCAATAGTATTTGTCGGCATAGCTGGCACTTTTGTTGGGACATATCTATGGTTAGTATCTCCAATAGGAACTGCCCCATCAACTTGATCGAAATAATATCTTACTTGTCTGATGGAATCAGCAATACTGTATGTATTGAGGTTATCGTTCAACATCTTTCTCAGCTATAAAAAATTTACAATCTTCTTATTCTTGGGATTATTCGTCTTATTTGTGGCTGAGGTTTAGGAGGTTCTGGTTCAGGCTCTGGTTCATCATCGAAGTGTATTCTTTTCTCTTCCATTGATTGAACATATTCTTGATTCTCTTTAGTTTCCTTCTCACGTTCAATTGGGTCCATGTTTGGTTCATTAACTACACTGTTACGTTCTAATATCTTTGTCATCATCTCTAACAACATTTTATTAGTATATGCTTGTTCTTCTTCTTTCTTCTCATCAACTTTAGGAGCTTCTTGAACAACAGGAGCTGGGGCAGGAGCTGGTGAATTCAATGGTGCCTTTCTCTTTCTAACTTGAACTGAACCATTCTTCATATGACAAACATAATATAATGGATGTTGTATTCCTTTAGCTTCATTCAATATGATTGATTGCTTTTCACTTGGTGAAAGTTTTGACGTCATTTCTATCCTAATAAAATTTTTTACTCCTAACAAAATGACTGAGAATACTTTCGACAGAGAAGCACTCAAGAATGAACTTCGTGAAGAAATACTTAATGAACTCAAACCAAAAGAACAAACACAAGAAGAGAAACCAGCTAAACCAAAGCGTAAACTCACAGAGAAACAATTAGCTGCATTAGCAGCTGGACGCGCAAAGAATCCACGAATGATTGCAAAGAAATTGAGAGAAGAGGAAGAAGCTAAGAAAAATAATAAGTAAGTGTTTAGAACTTTAACTTACGTTCAAAAGATGACTTCGTTGAAATAGTGAAGTCCTTATTTTTGTTGAAGCATGGTTTCGAACCAATGCACAAGTCAAAGGTTATCTCATCACCTTCATAAAGAGATTTGTACAATTCCACGATGCTATATTTTTCCCCAACTTTCTCAGGGAAGAACAAACCTTTCTTCTCGTCATAATGTACTTGTATCGCATCTGGGAACATTTGGTTTGCAGTAAGTGCAATTACGTCCTGTGTGATTCCCTTCATTCGACAGTGGAAAGCAATTTCCTTGAGGTCATTGGTTAATTCGTCGAGGTAAGTCTTCTTTCCAACGAATATAGATCTTTGTGCCTTAGACATATGTCCTGCAGTAATCTCTGCAAAGTCTGAATGAAATTGACCCAGTGCTTTTCCAATGAGTTCTCTGTTATACCTTCTCTTGTATTCTTCTGCTAACTTATCTAAGTCCTTCTCATACAAGTGTAAACTATCTGTATCCTGATAGAACAACTTCAAGCCCAAATCTTCTGCTGTGAAGAATACTTCATTCATGATTCGTTTGGACATAGAAAGGATTGAAACACCTAATGGACAATAGTTAAAGTGACGAACGATAGGTTTAAATGACTTTACACATGAAAGTTCGGAATCGGGGATGAACTCTATTGTCTGTATGTCATTATAGTTCTTAATGATATAGTCAGTGAGCTTATTGTCCTTGATGAAACGAATCTTTTTGTCAATGGGCTTTAATATCGTCTTACCATAGATACTGTTCAAAAGAAGTTTGATGATCTCTTGTATCGGATTACCTTCCTTCTTATACTTAGCACGTAATTCGAAGAGCTTCTTAACTTCATTCCTTATTGTCATGTCCCTTTTTCCATCATAATAGTATCCATCAATGACTTTGCATGAGATCTCTTGGAACTTGATCAGATCTTGAAGCGTAATGTGGTCTACGAACATCTTGCAGCATGTATTGGAACTTCTGGCAACATGTAAGTCAGGGTTGATGTCAGGATTGACGACAATCAATGGGAATGCTGAGTTCTTACCGATCGACAAGATCTCGATCTGACAGTAAAATCCTGAGATGAACTTTTCCTTTGTTGGTTCAGCTTGGTCATCATCAAAGAGATGCTCCAACAAGTATTCACTGCTCTTCATCTCTTCTGTCATAACTTTTGGAATTCCTTCTAAACAGTAAAGTCTAGCAATTGCTGATGGATACAATGATACAGCATCGAAGTCAGTGATGAGTTCTCCTTCATTGTATTGCTTCTTGTTCTCAGCTAGCATGCATCTTCCTCCTTGAATACACTTGGAAATATATTCACGAGGTTTTCCTGCAAGATCAAAGAGATTACCGTTCTTCCAATATACTCTCTTCTCAAAGAGTTTGTTTGAGATAGAACTTATTGAAACATAATCATAAGCATCTATTTCAAACTCAGTCATGAGGTCATTGCGGAACTTAAGAAAGCCATCTCGTAAAATGCGTACATCTTGACCGCAATAGAATGACGAATAAACTTCCATGTCAAAGTGTTCATCATCAATCTTGCAATCTTCAATCTTCTCAATGTTCTCATTAAAAGCTTCAATATCTTTGACATGATTCATGGCATCATCGATGTTACCAACTTTAGTTGTATTAACTAACTCTTCCGTGTAGTAATTATATGGGAAAACTTCTTTTTCACCACTAGTGAGGTGAAACATTTCAGGGAATCTTTCCAACTTAGTTGAGATGATTGCATAAGAGTCTTTGAAGCAGAGAAGTTTTCCTTTGTACTTTCCTTGTATCTGCATCGTTTGTGAACCTTTGATGATTGGAGTTCCTGTAATCTCTTCTAACTGAGACATGAGAAAAGTGACATCGTACGATAAGTTGTGGAAATAAACTAAACTCTTATCTGGTAAAGCTTCGAGGAATTTTGACGCACAGTCACTTCCCCAAATTGATGTATAACCATCATCGTCATCTTCCATGAAACAAATGTTGTATGCTTTGTGAATGTTTCCATCAGTTGATGCTTCGAAGTCAGCAAAGAAAACATGTTCTCTTGGGAACTTCATGTCTTTCTTCGTCTCTGAACTCCAATCTTTCTTCATCCTTGCGCAATAACGCTCATTGTATGTGAGGTCAATCATTTCTTCAAGGTTCTCATTATACATCGTTGTGAAGTATGTGCAAAGTTCTCCTGTTCTAATTGGTTCGAAATAATTGTTAGCAAACAAGAGTTCAATGACTTTTGCAAGTGGTGTAACTAACTTTGAGTTAATTGCATACCTTGTTTCATATCTTCTGTTAACTAACATCTTCTTCTCTAAAGTCCAATCCTTGCACAACTTACAAACATCTTCATAGTTCTTGATGAACATTGAACTTATTGGAAGCTTTTCGTTCAACATGTAGTGGTCATACATTAATAAAAGTTCTACTGTCATCTTTGGTTCTTCATCTGGTTCTTAAGTATATGAATGATTTGAATACTTCTCGTTGTATTTGATGACATGGAACCTTATTCCTGTTTCTTTGGCAATAACCTTAATCTTTGACATTGGAAAATCTTTGACACGAATGATTTCCCTCATATGATTAATTGTTGCTTCGTCAACACCAGCTTGAATACAAGCGTAGATGAAACATGAATCTTTCATCATCTTCTTTGCTGTCTCTGCATTAAGTTCGTTGAAGATCTGATACCTCTCTAAGTTAATAGGTAATTTGCATGTCCATGTCCAAAGCTGACCATTACGTGACCTGTTTCTCTTCTTTGAATGGTTTTGTTTGATGATCTTGAGTGCGATCTTTTCTTGACCTGCTGCTCTCATCGTATCTAACATAACTTGTTCTTCAGCTGTGAGTTTATATGGTGTGTACGTTCCTTTTCTCAAAGCAGAAGCATCAACATCTGAATAAGCTGTATAGTCAAAGATCTCGATCTTCCTTAACGAAGGAATACTACAAAGGAAGAAGTCATAGTTTGATTCAAGGACTTTAGATGCTAATTCTTGTACTTCTGCTATTGGAGCTTCATTAAGTAACTGATGAACTAATGATCCCATTGTATTGATGTTCAAATGACGCAAAATGTTTCTCTTCTCATCAAAGTCGTAATAGAATGTCCACTTCTGTTTGAAAAGGTCTATCTGTCCAATGAACTTTGCCATAACTCTTGGAAACATCTTGTTGAAGTAATCTTTTCCTCTTGGACTGTATTGGTCAATGTTAAACATAATGAATCTTTCTCCTGCTTTAGTTATTGGGTCTAACCATTTCTCATCAGGAAGTTTTTGACCATTAATGTTCTTAACAACGTAAAAGGCATTCTGTATTTCTTTGTATGCTAATTCGCTCTCATCAATCTTTGGTGGAGGGTCTGAGTATATTGGTTGCATCTCCATTAACGCTCTATTATGAGATCTCTGATCGTGATCTAAAGCAACTGGGGAATTTGAAGCTGGAACATTCATGATACCATTGTAGTCATCATAGAAGCTCTTAGCATTCTTGAAAATATCTGCTACACTTCCTGTACCTCCTTGATTCTTAATTGCCAGAGCTAATTTATTGGTAATGTCTTTAGCTTTCTTAGGCATTTTGATCCCAAACATATCAAGCATACCTTTCTTATCTTCTGGTGAAAGGTTATTAACTAATCCTTTTATAGCATTGAGCATGTTGGTCTTTTATAACCGATAAAAAAATATACGTTATTTTTTTTTAATCGTCATCGTAATCATAATCGTACGAAGATTCTGTATCATCATCACTGACATCATTGGTTTCTCTAACTTCTGGCTTATCTGGTTTAATCTCTATCACCATAAACATTGGTGACAATAATCGAACAGGCTGATCTTGGAAGTCAACTAAGGTAAACGTAACATTAGTTAGTTCCCATGGAAATGCATCTATCCATGGTGAGGATTCCTTACATATAAGTGGTTTACCAGATATCCAGAACTCATTGATGTTATAACATGTAGATCTGTACATGATCTTTCTTCGATCATCAACTTGGTCAATATTATTGAACCCAGAGATGACAGACATTGATGAACGAAGGTATAACTGATACCCGAAGTTGAGCATAGGTGGTTTTGGCATTTGTAGATAATAATTATGTACAATAGGTAGTTCTATTCCATATGCACCTAAAATAAGATTTGCTCTATGTGAAGCATCTTTTAAATAGACTTTATGTCCTTTGTCCTGTGACGTAAATATAAGTTGATTCGTAGCACTCAGTGAAACTGTTACATTATGTTGACCTTTTTTCTTGTTATAATAATCAAACTGTTTTGTTACAATCTCTTGTAGTTTTGATACAATAGTATCCATATCAAATGAAAGAGCTGACTTAAATGTACACACCTTTTCTTCTCCATCTTCGTCTAACTGTAAGACAAAATAATCTGTTTCGTCACAAACAATAAAGTTCGCCATAGTACTGACACTTTTTACTCTCATCTTTATCTTACTTGGATGCCCCATGTTAGGATCTGCTTGAAACTGTATTGTCCCGTAGTTATTAGGATCAGTCGATTGTAGATAATACATCATTTTTATATGTAGTAAAAGAATGAGTGTTGTTCCATATGCATATGAATGTTATAAGTCTAGCGTACTTCAATATAAAGAATATACTCTCAGAATTACTGATAATGCTTTAGTCATACATAAAGAAGGTGCTGATGAAGACATTACCATCGGTCCTGGTATATTACCTATCGAGCAACCAGATGGTACAATTGTTGAAACAGACTTAAATCAATACCTTCAAGCGTTACAGAATCGTGTGACAAAAGTAGAGAATAATTACTTAGATGCTCCATTCTTCACAACTGATAGAGATTATATGTTTTCATGTATGGCGAGTAATGGTTTGCAAGAAACTCGTGAGGTAAATATTAATGAAGCATTAGAGACTATAATATATCATGTTAAACGGTTATTATCGATTGACCATGGAGTTCATTTTGACCCAAGGTCTACACTGTTCAATATACCAATGATTGAAAACAGTCAATTAACATTTAAAGAAGATACATTGTATAATGCTTTAAACGCAGCATTTGCTTATATATTAGGTCATGAACAAGTACAAAATAGTGGTATTGCAATATACTTAGATAAAGTTATGTTAAAGAAACCATTGACATTCACAGAAGATGGTCCAAAAGCAACTGGTATTGTTGGTGATGGAACATTATTGACGAAAGAATACTTAGCAAGTCATGTCGGAGAATTTTTCTCCACTAATGATAGCATCAGTACAACACCAGAAGTTATTTTATTGAAGAAACCAATCACATTTGATGTTAAAGGAAAGACAAAAGCAACTGGTATAGCTGGCGATGGAGTTCTTCTGACTAAGGAATACTTGAAGAAAAATATCAATGACTTCGTTGAAATTGTCAAAGATAAAGAATCTGGTCTTAAGTTCAACCCTTTATCATTCATCTTTGCCATAGCAAACGCCGGTGCTACTGCAGCCTCATGGATATCACTCCAGAGTCAAATAAATGCTCTTTGGGCTTTTGTTGAAAGTCAAGAAGGTATAGATACTGTTCTTGACACTCTGGGTAATCTTGGTCCAAATCATAAAGGAGGTTTTGTGGATGGAATAAAAAATTTAGTTGAAAAGACTAAAACAAGTTTCCAGAAGATAACTCATATAGAAAGATTCAGAAATGAAGGTTATATGGAACTTGAGAGTTTTGATGTGACTGGACCTTTGGAACCAATTCCAATGCCACGTGATGCTAATGATGAAGAAGAGAAAGATCCTGGACCAAAAACAATCATTTCTACGTTAAGTACTTTGTACCCTGATTTTGTGACCTTAGTGAAAGTTGCTAATACATCAAGAAAGAACAATAATATTAATATGTCTGGTACTGATGACCTTACTGATTATCTTTATCTCATTCTTGCTGAATTAGCGAAGAAAGTTGAGGAGAACAAAAATAATGGAGGAAGAACTGCACTTAAGATTGCAGACAAAGCTGACAAAAGTTATGTTGACGAAGAGATACGTAAAGTTGCATCTAAAGAATATACTTTATCACAGTCTGTCATACTTAAGACAATCAAAGGTCCAGAGAAAGATATGTACCCAGGTGATGGTACAACAGTTAAAGTTAATGAAAGAGTTTCATTCCCATCTGGTATTGATACAAAAGAAGTATATATTAATGGTGAAAACATCAATACAACATTGTTTCCTTTGAAAAATAATGAGTTCACTGAACCTTTGACAGTTAAATCAATTCGTTCAAGAGAAGACAAACCTGTTATAATCAATAAAATAGGAGCTGATAATGACCAACCAGTTCAAATCAAGAAAATAAGAGCTGATGACATTATCTTGAACTATACTTTAGGTTCAAGTGCTCCACAAGAAGATCCAAGCACTAGCGTAAAAGATACTCTTAACAGTTTAGATAGTAAATGTACGAACATTGAAGGTCATGCCAGAAACTTCGAAGTATATGAACTACCAGCAATGTTAGATAAGAAAGCTGACAAGAACCATGTTCATTATATAAGTTCAGATGAACAGATTATAACGGACTACCACGGATATTTAACACAGGGTGAAAAAGTGAATACGAAAAATGTTAATGAAAGAAGATATAAATTCATTCGTGCTAAAGGTTATGACATACACTGTACTGTACAGTATGACACAGGTATAGCACCACAATCATTTGGTTATAACGCTGAAATTTATGCTTCATACTTCTTTGTTAACGGTGTATTAGTTGAGCCAAGATTTAGGTTGAGAGTTAAGGCAAAAATAACCGTTGAAGATGCTATTAAAAGTAAAGCTGACAAAGATGAACTTGACGCAACGAACAAAGTTTTGAAATCTCATAAACACAATATCTCCGACATAAATTCACTTCAAACTTCTTTAGACAACAAAGCAGACAAAACTTATGTTAATGAACAGATCTCAAAGATCTCTAATGCATCTGTAAACAATGGAATACCTGAAAGCATTACAGTTAGCTTTGGTAATAATGATATGGGTAAAGTTGCAATATTTATAAATTATAACATTGGTCCATCAGAAAAAGGTCCAAGTTACTATACATTGAGTCATGGTAAATCTATTGAACTTGTGTTCCACAAAAAAGATGGAACAAACTTAACTATTCATCCTGGAGATACGTTTGAGTTTTATTTGAACGATGTCACCACAGTAGATTATACTTATAGACCTTCTAACATGTTTGACATGATGTATCCAATTGGTTCTATATTTACATCAATGAGCTCAACAAGCCCGCAAACCCTTTATGGAGGTGTTTGGCAACCGATTGTTGATCAGTTTCTTTACTGTTCTAACTCATCAATGGACTTTGGTGGTTCAAAGACTATCAGAGTTGAAAACCTTCCACCACACTCCCATAGGTTCAGTGCAACAACATCTACTAATGGAGAGCATTCACATTCAATGACAAAAAGAGGTTATACAAATCTTGCAGCAGGTTCTGATAGACAAGGTATGAATAGATATGATATCACAGATGACCCTAGAGATGTTAGTACAGGTATTTTCTGCGGATCTGCAGGAAACCATACTCACACAGTAGCTGGAATCACAGATGCAACAGGAAAAGGTCAAGACTTCTTACCACCATTTATGACTGTATTCGCTTGGTTCAGAGCTGCTTAACTCAAGATCACGATCACAAACTGTTTCTCAGTATGAATGAGTAGCTCTATTTTTACATCATTACTGAAGTATTTCTTTTCTTCATCAATGACAGAAAGAATGTTTTCATCATCTTTTAAAGATCTTACCAAAGTTAGATCTTCATCAGAAAATCTCAAAGAAAGACTCATTTATGCACTAATAAAAATATAGCTAATTATTTTTTTATCTGAACTTTTTATCGGGTATATAAAGATGTCTGAACATCATATAAAGTTCTTTAAGATCCAACAGTTTGTAGATGAAGTGAAGAAGCAAAATAAAACAGCAAAGAGACTACTTATATGCTTACCACAAACATTATGTCAAGGAAAGTATGGTTATAGTGCAAGTCCGATCATGATCTTTGTCGATAAGCAGAAATACACAAATGAAGGTTTAGCTAATTTACTCAAGTTTGAAAAGATAGCTATAAACATTCCTGACCATTTCTCAGCGAGAATAAACCTTGACAAGACTAAAAGTTATTGTTTATATGTAGATCTCACGAAATCAACAAAGAGTAAAGACAAAGAATATAACCCAGTTGAACTTAAGACAATGGGTAAGAACTTACTCAAAGCTGCTATCAAACCTGTCGAAGAGATCGACATTGAGGATGAAGCAGAAGAAATAGATGTAGATCCTGAAGTGTTATAAACGATAAAGTTTATTTTTGGAGGAAGATGGTGTCAGACCATTTGATCTGGCATGCTTGTTCTAGGTAATTGCAGAAACCTGGAAAGATTGTTATTGGTCTGAGTTTCATACCTGGTCTCTCATCTCTCCATTGAAGCAAGTAAATTTACATGAAGAGTTCGTCTGGATTCTCAGGCTTTGGTACACACTGATCGAAGATCTGTATGACCTCTTCATGACCGTACTCCCTCTGGTCAGACATGAGTGTTCTGAAGAACTTTTGCATCTTCGGACCAGGTTTAGCATCTATGCAACGAGTGGGTCTCATTGACATTTTTGTCACTTTTATTTGGTCGAATGGAAGGATTCGAGTTCATGCCACTTGACAGCAAAGAAGGTGCAGAAGAGGTTGTTGTTGCTGCATTCTATGCGAGCTCACACGTTGACGCATTCCGAACTTACCAGGATGACCTCGAAAAAGAAGGTCGAAAGCTTGGAAAGATCCAAATGTTGCTTGAGTTCTTCCGTGGAAACCTTGCACAGAAGTATGAGAAGAAAGAATAAACAACTAATTATTACTGAGCTTAGCTCATAAATGTAAGTTTTTACTCTGATCAGATCTTAGATCTCGTCGGGACAAGCGGAAAGGATAAAGTCCATGAGCTGGACTTTTGTCTTAGTGAGCGGTACTGCGGTCATGAGTAGTTCGCGCTTGTTTGAGCCACTTGGAACGCGACCCTTCCAATTCCTCATAGATCTCAAGGCAGAGATCGTGAAGAACTCAAGGACAAAGAGTCTTTGAGACTTGGTAAGGAATCCCTCATCATCTCTTTCATCCTGGAGGGTCTTTGTGGATGCAGTGGACTTGATCTCGTCTTCCTCGATCGGATCATTCTCATAATCTTCATCACCCTTCTTCCTAAACGTCATCTGCTCTCTCTTGTAGTCGTTCCTGAGAGCATTGAGTCCAGCTTCAAGATCTTGTGAGTTCTTTGCAGGTTTATTGAAAGTTTTCTTTTCCTGCATTTGCTGTATAAGCTGGGTTTGCTGTTGCATCATCTGCATCATCATTGCCATCATATCTAGTGTTGGTGATGCTGGAGCTGGTGTTGTACCATCTTGGGACATTCGGTCGTCGGTTATGTCTTTACAAAAGACTGCTTTACAAAAGACAGCTTTACAAGACAGCTTTACAAAAGACAGCTTTACAAAAGACAGCTTTACAAAAGACAGCTTTACAAAAGACTGCTTTACAAAAGACAGCTTTACAAAAGACGTCTTGACAAAAGACAGCTTTACAAAAGACTGCTTTACAAAAGCATTTTCTCACAAAATTGAATACTTTTGCTTTACAAAAGACGTCTTGACAAAAGATTGCTTTACAAAAGTCTGCTTTACAAAAGACGTCTTGACAAAAGATTGCTTTACAAAAGTCTGCTTTACAAAAGATTGCTTTACAAAAGATTGCTTTACAAAAGTCTGCTTTACAAAAGACAGCTTTACAAAAGATTGCTTTACAAAAGCCATGACTGATCTTCATCCAATTTGTTTAATCGAACTTAATGAAGTAATTTCTGCATATCTCCTGCATGTATTTGGAAACGAGAGGATAAGACAACTCACCAAGGTTTCCAGACGCCAGATCCAAAGACTTGAATCAACTGCAGGAGTAATCCTAAGCTTTGAAGAAGGATTAACCAATAAGAAAGATGTCATTGACTCCAAGCGTGAAAGCCTTGCTGCTTTCTTACGCAAACACCCATGGGTCGATGTTGATCTCCAAACTCCTTACCAAGGACTCGTTGAAACCTTCACGACCTACAGACAGCTCCTTGACAGACCTGAGCAGAACCTTCTGGTCGAACGTGATGGCACATTAAGCCCTACAGACGAGTCAATCCAGAGAGAAGAAGCTCAAGAGTAAAAATCTGACATTTATACTTTACATGACATTTTTTTCATGAGTGTTCACGTTAAGATCAATGATGAAAACATGACTTCATGGGAAGATATCATTGATGACATAGAGAATGACCTTGATGAAAACATGATGGGAGCTCAAACGTCAGTTAAGGTCAAACTTGGTGAAGTTCAAGAAAAGATCTCCGAGATCAATGCAAAAATATCTGCTCTTACAGAGGTTGACGTTTATTACAGAAGCTTGGAGAGAACTTTAAGCAAACTTGAACGTCAGAACCAAAGTCTCATAGTTGTGCTCCAGAAACTCAGTCTCATGCGTAAAGCATATAATGACTACCTACATGTAAGAGACTTACCTTCTTATTCTACTCCAGATCTCGACTTTTCCGATATAAGTCCAATCCTTATTGATACAACACTTACGATAGCAGGGATGCTTCCTACATATCCAGAATATGATAACTTACCTCAGCTCTTCGAGTATCTCAAGAAAAAGTTCATGATCTTATTATGCGAGACCATGAAAAGACGTCAAAATACCAGAACAGAACGAGAACAGAGCTTACTAATAGACTTATTATATAATACTAAAGAAATAAAGGAGTTTTTATTCTAACTTTGGTATTTTTGGGAAGAACTGATCTGGATCATATTTGTCAACCACAGGTTTTGGTATCAAAAGTCTCTCTGGTTCTTGGACGGCTGGTACTGGAAATGGTTCCTTTGGTTTCCTAGCTTTTGGGAGATCTAAAAATTTTCTTGGTCTCTTTCTTTTGTGTAAGTGTTGTCCATTTTTATCGACAACGAATGTGAGCTTTCCGTCGTCAAAGATGAATGTCGTCGCTTCTTCAGTTCCCTCATCAACTATTATCTTCTTGATCTTTCTCTTCTCCATTAACAGAAAAAGTGACATATATTACTTCATTATTTTTCTGAGTGTTAGGATTAATTAAACCTCTATCTATAACATGCTTTCTCATAGGAAATTTCTCTCCATATCTTTTTGTCAATATCTCTATAAGTTCTTCTGTATAAGATTTATCACTACTGAAGTAAATAGATGGATAATTAAGGACATCAAAGGTTTCTACAGTATCTTTAAGAGTCCATTCATCTCCATACTGTATAGAATAAGTATGGAAGTATGGAGGATCACATATAAAGAAAACATTGGGAAGATCTTTATACTCATTGAAGAGTATTCTCCAATCTTTATGAACAATAGTTAAACCTTCAAGATAGTCATCTATGTTTTCACCAAATAAGTTAGTATATCTGAGGTATAACACTTTCTTCATTAATGTGTCAAGATCATAGTATTTGTATGCTCCAGAATAGAGAAGACGTGAACATAATGTATCCCAGTCTATGTATGGAGCTTTACTTATAACTTCTCTGACGATCTCTTTCTGATCAGTAGGAATTTTCTCATCTGGCTTAACATTTATTCTCTCCTTAAGTTCCTTAAGTATTTCATTCGTGTCATGAATGTGTTTCAGTCTATCAACGTAGTTATCATAGTCGTTAGCTATGATCGTTGCTTTTGGGAACATAATATGCAACAGATGAGAGATATAGAGAGAACCACCAAATAGGTCAACGAAGACATAATCCCCTTTGATGTCTTTGAGTATGTCGATAAGATCTTTCCTGATCTTCGACTTATTACCTATGAAAGGTAAAGGAGGTTTGGTAAAAATCATTTATATGGTAATAAAAATAAGTGTTTACTTGAGACAATAACCTCTGTTGAGTTTGTAGAACAAGATCAGAAGTACGATCAAGTTCAAAACAACACAAATGGCTAGGATTGCGTTACCAACAATCTTTGTCTTTTCCCAGCAAGACTTCTTCTTTGGTTCATGTGCTGCTTCGACATCACTGTATGGCTCGGACATTAACTTAAAAAGTGTCATGACCACTTCATTTTTGATGAAGTCAACAGCTTATGTCCACTTCCTCCCACAAGCACTTGAGGGACAAGAGAAGGTCATCATTGACTACCTTCAAGCCACTGAGAAGCTCCAAAAGCTTCAAGATCTCCGCGAAGAGTTCAAGTCCCGCTTGAAACAGGAGAACTTACTGCAGGAGTACATGCTCATCCTTTATACACTCATTGATGGCTCCCATTTACCATCAGAGTACACTGCAGTTCTTGATGCACTCAAAGATCTTCGCGAACACCAGCCGATCGGTAAAGAAGCCTTCGAGCTCACCATTGAGCAAGCCATCTTCGCCAAGCACAATGCAAAGAAGCAGATGCTCGAAGCTCTTGACAAGATCAAAAAGTACGTCGAAAAGTACTAAAAATAATTACTTGAGTAAACGATAAGTTTTATTCATTGTTTCTCTTTTCAAGATATTCTTTCATCTTGACGTTATATTTTCCTAACTCATACAAGAACGTGTAGTATGAAACTTCAACCTCACGATGCTTTTCATACCATTTCATTATGAACATGGTAAGAATTGCTTCTTCGGGATTTGAGAAGGGATCTTCTTCACCAAATACGTTGTGATGAACTCTCATTGCTTTACCTACAGATATTGGTTCATCTTCCTCAGCAATTAGGTCAAAGAACCTTTGTAGTCTTTGGCTCATTGGAAATGTCACTTTTCGGTTAAACGATCACATACTTAAGACATAAATTATACCTACTTATTAACTCAGTATATTGTGCATTATATGCATACTTAAACTCTTGAGCAATATTGTTCTCATCAATGATTCTGATCTGAGCTATTTTTGAGAAAGGTGGTGGAATACCACAACATGTGATGTCTGGGTCCAGTAGGTCTATTTCACACTTGAACCCAGTCATTCTGTGAACAACTTCTTCCAAGTCTGGCTTAGGTAGTAAGATCTGATCTTTGCTCACTAAGTTAGAAAAGAGCTCTTTGTCTTGGTCTAGAAGTATCTTCTGGTATATACTAAGTAAATACTCTTCTACACCAATCCTCGATGAAGTCTCCACAGATCTCGATGAGGTCAGGTTGGAAGTTAATGGACTTAAAGGAGGAGGATACATTGGTGCTTCTGAGTTCGTAGTTGTTTCCTCTTTTTTTATCTCTGTTGGAGCATCACTTACTGTACCAGATGGATAGTTCTTTATCACAATGTTATTAGTTGTTCTTGAATCAACATTGCTTGTTGGTTCAATTGGAAGATTAGCTGCACCATAAAGAATTGACTTCGATCTCATTTGTTATGAGTAAAAATTGTTTTATTCTCATATAAATGACGAACATTAACCCAGAGAACAACACAGAATATACTGCAACAGGAGTTGTTTACAATGATCTAGATCAGATCGTCCAACTCAAAGCCCCAAGAGGAAGGAATTTAATAAGACAACCTCCACCAAAGATATATGTTGATGATGGTAGTAATGGGTTCAACTTAGTGTATCATTACTCATATCCTCAATATGCAAAAATTGGGTCTACCCCAAACGTGACAAACCATTATATGAACCTTTATGATGAAGCAAGGTTTCATGCACCAACGAAGAAAGAACCTGATGCATCAAGATTACATGAATTCGCAGACCATGATGGTTATAGCGATTACTCAATGCCTGTAAGACTTTAACGTTAATAAAAAAATGACTGTTGGTAAACAAGAAAAAACTTTAATACAAGAGGATTTGATGCTACCAATATATTCAACTGATATGGGAGCTTATCAATTCGATACATTTGAGAATCCTGGTGGAACACCACCATATTTTCTTTTGTTCATCAATGTAAACAGTAGAAAAGGTTATGCGTTCCCAATGAGTGAAAAGAACTCAAACAATGTTCTAAGTGCAATGCAGAAGTTCATTTCACAAGCTACAGGTGAAATGAAGCCTACAATACTTACTAGTGATGAAGACCCAGCTTATACGACACAAAATGTTCGAGATCTGTTGGTCAGTCATAACATTGAGCACATGACGACACAGAAATACAATCATAACATACTAGGTATTATTAATAGGTTCTGTAGAACTATTAGAACTATGTTACATATGAAGTTAAACCTCAAAGAAGGTGATAAAACACCACCTTTCACTGCAGATACAATGAGACAAATTATTAATGACTACAACACTGAATATCATTCAAGCACACAACAAAAGCCTGATGATTTCACAGAAAAGGATAATGAGGAATATATAAAGAAGCAAAGATTGAAAGAAGAGTATGTCAGAAAAAATAACCTTTATAACTTAAGACCTGGTCAAAAAGTTCAAGTCATAGTTGAACCAAGAACATGGGGTAAAGGTAACCAACAAAGAAGACATCTTGATCCTTCTTATTATACAGTTGATTCAGTTGATACAAGTGCATACTTGTTAAGAGCAAAAGATGGAAGTGTTGCAAGATATCCACGTTATCAGATATGGACAAAAATAGAGCATGGATTAAAGCAAGGAGAAACTTTAGATCAAGGAAGACACGGTGCTGTTAAAAGTATTGATGGTCATGAACTTGTCGGTAATGATGTAAAGTATGATGTTACGTTTGAGAACGAAAATACAGGAAAAGTGACAGGTAGAGGTATGCGTGAAGGTAATCCAAACAGGTTGTCACAAATGGAAGTACAGTATTGGGGAAAAATATTAATGAAGGTCATGTTAAAGATATGCCTAGTTTTCTTGAGAAGTATCGTGGGTTTCGAGTTTAGCTTGTAAGTCCTTTATTTTTGTTTCATACAATGAGATCTTCCTTCTGATCTGTTCATCATTGAGAGGTTGCTTGACTTTACGGAACTGTACACGTCCGTCTTTCATTGTATGTACATAATATCCATCAGGAACCTTACCATCTTTTATATATTCAGTTAACCACTTTTGTTTAGTTGATGCTTTAATGACTTGACTCATTTCTTACTGGATAAATTTTTATGTTTTTTATCTTTTGACGTTTTTCTTATCCTTATCTTTCTTTCTTGTCCTTGTCTTTTTGATTTATCCTTCTTCTTGTCCTTGTCCTTCTTGGACTTCTCTGCTGCAGGTGGTGTTGGATTCTGTTTGACTTTAGCACTTGGGTCAGGACCTTGTCTTTGAGACTTAGATATAGATTGTTTAGGAGCTGCTGCTTGTTTAGTTGCTTCAGCTTGTTGTTTAGCTAATTCAGCAGCTTGTTTATCATTCTCTTCTATTTCCTTTGCACCAGTTGCGACTTCATTCTTGAACTTTTGGAGATTCTCAGCAGCATCCATTACCTTATTCGCTCCTTTAAACAATCCATAAAATTTCTGCCATGGTGATACTGAAGGTATATTTCCACCAATTGCTGGAGGAACTGATGCTTCAGGAGTTGGAGATGGTGTTTTGTCTGAATTGAGATGCTTTTCTGCTTCAAGAACTTGTGTAGTATTTTTCTCCAGGTATGCTTTTGCAACCTCCTTAACTTCTGGACGTTCATTATTTACATCCTGTCTTGGTGTTGATGTTTCAGTAGCGTTTTCCTGAGTTACATTAACAACAGGTTGCTCAACTGCTGAAACATTAGCTGCTTCAGTAATGTTATGAGTAGTTGAAACATTTCCTGATATACCTTCTCCTGTTGGAACTCTTGGAGCAATTGTTGTGATGTTCGCCATTGCAGGAGTTGGAGTAGGAGTGTCATCAATCTTTCTGTCAGCTTTCGTCGTTTGCGTTGTAGTATTTGTTGTTTCATTACCATATTTTGATCTTAGTCTGGTAAGCTCTAACTTCATATGTTCTTCAGGATATGCATACTTATTATATTCACCCTTAATATTCTTTTTCCATTCATCGTATTTATCTTCTGCTGATTTCTTAATTGATGCTAGTCCGTTTACAGCCAATTCATCAGTACCGTTATCAGTAGTCTGGTTATATAAAAGATTAGCAGCTGATCTAATTGTGTAATCCGTAAGATTACCAAAACGCTCTATTGTACCTAATGTTGTGTTCTTCAGTTCCTTTCCAATTCCTTGTGCAGCATCTTTGACTAAATCAGCACCCCATGCACCAAATTGTCTCACAGGAGCCGCTATTGATGGTGAAGGAGATGGAGATGGCGATGGAGTTGGTGATGGTGAAGGAGATGGAGATGGTGAAGGAGATGGAGTTGGCGATGGTGTTGCTGCTTTCGCCTTTCTATCAGCTTCTTCCTTAGCCTTTCTATCTGCTTCTTCTTTCGCCTTTCTATCTGCTTCTTCCTTAGCCTTACGAGCTTTTTCTTTCTTCTTAAGTTCCTCTAGTTCTTTACGTTCAGCTTCTTCTTTCGCCTTTCGTTCAGCTTCTTCCTTAGCCTTACGAGCTTTTTCTTTCTTCTTAAGCTCCTCTAGTTCTTTACGTTCAGCTTCTTCTTTCGCCTTTCGTTCAGCTTCTTCCTTAGCCTTACGAGCTTTTTCTTTCTTCTTAAGCTCCTCTAGTTCTTTACGTTCAGCTTCTTCTTTCGCCTTTCGTTCAGCTTCTTCCTTAGCCTTACGAGCTTTTTCTTCATAATATTTTGTATACTTATCATCAGCCCAATTACCAAGTGATTTGGCACCTGTTAGTATTCCATTTGCGGTTGATGTTGCTGTTCTTCCGAGCCATCCCCCTACCGCTGAAGCACCATTGCCAATAGCACTACCAGCATTTAAAATTCCACGACCAATCCATATCCCTGGTTTTGCCTTTGTATTAAGAGTAAGAAATTCTTCCTTCCTATCTTCAGGTGTAGGATTTGTAACAGTTCTTACAGTATCAACAACAGTGTCAACACTGGTTCCAATAGCACTACCAACAGCTGTTGCACCAGTTAGAATACCATGGGTAACTAAATCAGTAGCTCTTGAGACAACATTATCACTCGAGGCTTTCTCTGCTGGATAGTTTGATCCTTTGTAAGTTCCTGGACCACCTCTATTTGAAGCTTCTCCTTCAACTATTTTCTTCTCTTCTTGTGCTTGTTCTCTGGCAACACTCAATGCACGTTCTTGTCTTTGAATGTTGTCTTTCTTTAACATGTAACCACCAAGTGTCTGTGGTGGTGTGTTTTTATCTAGTGCAGCATCAATTGCAGCCTTTTCTTTTCGCTTTTCTTCGTCTAACCAATTTTGAATAGATTCTGCATCAGTTGGTTCAGCTGGAGTTGGAGACGGTGTTGGAGCTTTAGTTGGTGTTGGAGACGGTGTCGGAGCTTTAGTCGGAGTTGGAGATGGAGTAGGTGCTTTTGTAGGTGTCGGTGATGGAGTTGGAGAGGTACTGTTGGTTCTGGAGTTGGTTCAACAGTCGGTGAAGGTGTTGGCGCCTTTGTGATTCTTGGAGTTGGCTCTGGTGTTCTAATAGGGGAAGCAGTTGGTGTATTAGCTCTTTTAAGAACCTGTGATCTTTCCGCTTGATTTGAATCAGATACTGGGTTAGTTGTACTAGGATGTGATACAGGAGTTATTTTTGGTGTAGGTGTTGGTTTATTTAATGTTATACCATGACTACTCGACATTGGTGGAGGACCTGCGTGAGCAGTTGGTGTCAGAGTTGGCGTTGGAGCTACTGTAGGAGTTGGCGTTGGAGCTACTGTTGGTTCAGGAGTGGGAGTTGGTGTTGGAGCTACTGTAGGAGTAGGTGTAGGAGTTGGTGTTGGAGTCGACATTTGTTTTAACCTCTCATTATACCAATTCTCCAAATAATAAGCCTCACCCATTAAGTTACTCTGTCTTTGTTTTATAGAAAATTCACCTAACAGTAATTCATCATGAATCATTTTCTGCAGCTTTGTCGTGTTTTCTACTTCCTTTATTAGAACGCTCGATGTATTCGCCAATCCTCTATATTCCTTAATCATCTTATCTAGTTTGTTCATATTTGGTACTTCCTTTTTCTTCTCAGCGTTAATCTCATTAGATCGTTTCTCCAATTCTTCAACTACTTTGTAAAGCTTATTTATCTTGACATGTGATTCCTTTACTTCTCCAGTCCTTGGATCCTTAGGTTCCTTGTATTTAGCTAATTTCGTCTCTATATATCTTCGTTTAGCGTCATATCCAGGATCACTGGTTCGTAAAGGATGCGAAGGTGGACGAAAATAAGGTATGTAGAAATCTGGATCATCATTAATAGAAGAACGTGCTTTAAAGTTACGAACCGCGTCTGTAAAAGGGTCTCTACCACGTGCTGTATATGTTGATGTAATCAAAAAGCCTTCTCTTCTCATTGGGAAATTAATACGACCTTTTTGAACATATTCTTTCTCAAAGTATTGCCTAGCATTGTAATCAAAAGCAAGATCATTATATATATCGCGCAAAAAATCAAATGTATGCTGCTTGAACTTTTGATCGCTAATTATGGTACGAATTATCGGACGTTCATTCTCCCATTTCTTAACTCGTTCATCAATGAGTTTCCTCTCTTGTTCACTCATTTAAACCTCATAAAAATATATTATCTGCGTATAGTGCCACTAATAGCATTAATCCATGGCATGTCTGATAGTACACGTACTGACTGAACTAATGGCTTATGATTGTTCCAAATAGCTCCTCCAATGTATGCGTTATACTTATTGTTGTCAATAGTTTGTTGAGGTTGAACTATAGGTGTTTCAACAGGCTTGTCTCTACTGAAGTCACCACCAAGAGCTTTATTGAATGCTTTAAGATTCTTCGTTAATGCATTATCTTCACCTAATGTAGTTTTTGCAATTCTTTCACCAAGACTACCGATAACACCACCGACTTGACCAACTTGAGGGAAAAGTTTGTTAGCAATGTTAAATCCAGCACCTATTACAAGACCAGGATTTTTTTTCACCATACCCCATCCAGCTTTAACATAATCGCCAAAACCCATTTATTTCTTCTTAAAATAATGTCATCTTTTGTTGCTTAACTTCTTTAAAGTCCGTCTTTCCTGCAACTATATGAACTTCCATATATGAACGAGGTGTTGGTAGCTCTTTGTATTTGTTCCATAACTCTTCCCAATCTTCTGTTGCTCCTGACTGTTCAATCATTGACTGAAAGTCTCTCATAGAATAACCTTGAAAGATAACGAAGTCAGTGCATAGTCTCTTAATGTTTAAACATATATGTCTCCATGTTTGACACATGATGACAACAGTATAGTTATAATGTCTGACCTTAGTGATGAAGTTCGCTAATGGTGAACGTGGGTCATTCAATAAGTCATGACCACCATAATCGTCTAACACTAATAGAGAATTACTGGGATACTTTGTGAAAGGATATTTGTTCAACTTCTTTACAACATATATTGCAATCTTCTTATACTCAAACTTTCCATCAGGTTTCCTTAGTTGATGCTTTGTTAAGATGTGTTCCATCTCCTCTGAAATTTTTTCGAACTTACTTTGAACGAACTCAACAATAGCGTAATACTTTGCTTTCATCTTAACGTTCTTCATTAAATAAGGCATAAGTTCTTTATCATCCTTTTTCAGTACTGGTGCTTTAACTTGACTCATAAATGTCTTCGCTGTTTTATCCATTGTTCCTGATGTTGCTGAGATAACTATTGAGTCATAATATGGAGTATTAGTGAAGCGGTCTGTTATCATTATATGACGAATAACACCATATGTCTTACCTGAACCCATCTTACCGCAGTAGAAATAAACACCATTAGTACAAAATGGATAATCATCAGAAAATGGCATAATGAGTGCATTGTTTAGTTCTTTACTATTCTTACGTGCTCCATCATGAAGAATCTTATCTACTTGATTAATAACTTTCTCCATCTTTTAGTTACATATAAAATGTCTAATATGATGGATTATACTATGAACATGTTATGAATGATGGCACGATAAGTGGTAATACAGTCTCATATAAATTACCGAGAGACTTCATTGAATATCCTGCGTCAAAAGCTCTTGAGATAAGAAAGATAAGTCTTGAGCATCCAGACTTTGAGTTTCTTGCTATTCCATTAGAAATGACAGATTCATCAAAATCAGTGAAAAAAAGGTTTGACATGAGATATTACATAAAACCCAACATGACTACACAGGAGTTGAATGAAGGTCTTATGGAAAAAATGACTGAGGCAAGTAGAGAATTTGTTGATTGTTACTATGATTCAAATGAAAATAAATTGAATGTATTAAGAAAAGGTACATCACCAATCATAACATTACCTTCATACAGTAGTATAGAAAAAAATGCCTTGAATTATAAATATGACATGTCCCTAGGAGATGTGTTGGATTTCATCACTGCGTTATTAGAAACCACTGAAACAGACACAACATCAAGAAAACCAGAGCTTGTTTGGGAAGATGACCATGGTAGAACATTCACGCAAAAAGTAATTCCATCGAAAGCAAAATTTTTAGACTTATGGGAAAAAAAATATATCTCGCGAATGCATGTATATTATAGTTTTACCATAGCAGATTTCACTGACGAAAATGATAAAGATAAAAAAACATATAAGTACTTTGATGAGCTTTTCATAACTATAGCGAATATCAGGTTTATCCTTGAGCGAAAGGGCAAACCAACATATAAATTTGTCGGTTATCAGATAAAAATAAATCCTCTCCTTGAGCCTTTAGTAACGTTGAGTAATATTGCTCATGATAACAAACAATTTATATGTAATGTGAATGAACAGCTTGTGCCACCAAAATTTTACGATATCACTGGTTATAAAGATGCACTCGTGTTTGAGTTTTATAAGCGCTTTTCATTCAAAAGAGTTGAAGAATCAACTGATGGTCAAAAAAAGGAATATTATGTAAAAGAACCATATGAAATTCCTAAAGACTCTAATATAATGGTTGAACTTATATTAGAGTCTGGTACTCAATCTCAACATAAATAGTTTACGTGACAGAATTTTTTTGACACGTAAAGTTTACATTTTAATGGAAGCGAACAACAAAGCTCCTGCTAGTGAATAAAGGTTAGTTTACATATGAACGTTTATTTTTACACATATATGCGTACATATGCGCGCCCGTATGGTGTCAGTTTTCTGTCACTTTTTTCATTGTGTCGGTGACTGTAGCTGTAGGCTACAGGCGACGCACAATGTATACTGTACTCATGGTTAACAAATTTAGAAAAATTTCCAAAATAAGTTCGTTTTTGGAAATGAAATTAAAACAATCACTGTAAAAAAGAAAGATGTACATAGTTTAATCATATTCTCTAAAGGAAAGAAAATAATTGAAATTGAAAAAAATAGGAAGAAAAAATACAGAAAGAAATCTTACAAATTAGTAATTAGTAATGATAGAGGGGTTCTGTTAACGAATTTTGTGAATAAACCGAAGATTAGCAGCTGCAGCCGCCTTTATTTTCTGATGTATCTTTCAATTGATTTGATCTCTCGTTCTCTACTGGAGAATCACTTTGAATATCTGACTCTGCCACCTTTAAAAACAAACTATTGATACCTTCGCCAGTCTTAGCTGATACCTCGAAGAAGTATGATGCTCCTAAATCATGTGCACTTGACTGGCCAGCTGCTGGAGAAACAACTCTCTCCTCAATACAATCAAATTTGTTTCCAACAATGAATATTGCTAAGCCTGATGGCGCTTTTTCGATAATTTCTTGATTCCATAACTGTAAATTTTCGAATGACTGTTTGTTTGTCACATCATAAACTAAAATAGCTGCTGCAGCTGATCGATAATACATAGGCGCTAAACTACGATACTTTTCTTGTCCAGCAGTATCCCAGAGTTGAAGTATGATTGGCCCGTAGTCTGTATGAACAATTTTTGTATGGAATGCAGCTCCAACAGTAGCTGGAGTATTTTGATCGAATGAATCTTGGACAAAACGACTGAGAATGCAACTTTTACCAACTTTGGTATCTCCTACTAGCACTGCTTTTAGAGATCGCATTTACAAATCTTATTTGAGATTTTGACAATTTATGGATGTTTTTGACATTTTTTTGTGGAATTTCGACAGATATAAAACTATTGTCGGGAACAGGACAAATTTGCCACACGGCACTTTTTTTAAAAAAAATTAATGGAGCGGAGCGATACTCTGCTGCAGGAGCCCCAAGGCTCCCAATCATTACGAAAGGGAGCCTCAGGGCTCCTGAGAATCCATCAGCAGAGGCCTTTTCATTTGGCCTCTGCTGATCAAAGATTCGGCGAAGCCATTCTTCGTCTCAGGAGCCCCAAGGCTCCCAATCATTACGAAAGGGAGCCTCAGGGCTCCTGAGAATCCATCAGCAGAGGCCTTTTCATTTGGCCTCTGCTGATCAAAGATTCGGCGAAGCCATTCTTCGTCTCAGGAGCCCTGAGGCTCCCTTTCGTAATGATTGGGAGCCTCAGGGCTCCTGAGAAACCTCTTTGAGAAGGTTTTCTTAAAGAAAACCTTCTCAAAGATGATTGTCAGCATTCACTCAAAATCTACCAAGAGTTTCAAAGTTTCAAATCTATCTGAAATGAAGCTTTGAATCTCTTGTATATCTAATTGTAGAGGTACCTTTTCAAAATGTCTTCTATTGATTAAATTTAATCAGTAAAAGTCATTTTGAAAAGGTACATCTCTATAATTGCTATTGAGCATTCACTCTTGGAACCTTGGAGCTCTTGTGTAGTGCATGAAAACTCCAAGATTCTAGCATAAAACATATATCATAGACATAATTTCTTCAAATGTAATTTAAGGTTTTTTCAAAAATTAGAAAAGTGTAATTTAAGGTTATTGAAAAGTAACACTTGGCAAATTTGTCCCGCACTCAACTATTGTCAGAATTAATGATGTAAATAATTTCAAATTGTTAATTTCATTATTGTACCTGTCTATAATATACACTATACTTATTAAATCATATATTCAAGATTATGCATCAATATCCTCAAATCTTAATGTAAAAAATCATTACAATAGAGGTTTTCATTATGAAAACTTATTTAATATTCATTAAACCTTAATAGAACTCTAGACTAATATGCTAAATTTAGCAATTATCGAATGTTCGGCTCTCTAAGTTCAAATTGTTTGTAAAAATGCTAAAAAGTATCTTGAATTCTACTTTCTAAATTTGGAAATGCTTTTATTAATGGCTCGCCGCTCGCTTATCAAAATCAAAAAAAGAATGATATATTTGAGTTTTAATAAAAAATGATAATTACGTTTGGAAGTTTAAAGAATGACAAGAAGAAAATAAAGATTAGTCAAATTATTTTAAAAATATGAATCCAATTTGAGCGTTGATTATAAACAACCGCCATATTTAAATTATACAGCAACTAAATACTGTATTGCATTAGATAATTTTGTTTAATAAACATAATTAAAAAAACAATTTTTTTTCTTTCATTCTAATTTAGACAATTCCCAAAAGTCCTGTATTTTAAGAAGTAATCGATTGATTTTATGTCATTAATGATCGCTAGTTTTGTATATGAAGAGAGTGAAACAAACGAAAAAGTGGCAATAATGAATAATGTTTTGAGATCATTATTTATTTCATTAGGAGTTTTAATTGGATCATACTTTCTTGTACTTTTCCTATTAACATTTAATATTAACTTTTCAGAAATATATGTTCCGCGTTCCCATCCTTGCAATCAAATTTCTCAAATTCTGATTGAAAACGGAACATTCCAAATCTTGTTCAACAAAGTCACTGTTAAAGCAAATAAACAAATGCTTGCTGACTTCTTCGCTTTTAAAGGTTCTGTAGAGGGAGTTGATCTATTTTTCCCTCCATTTTCAGCAATTTCCGATTATTTTGACGAAAACGAATTAAAATTTCACTTCAATCTCCCACTAGTAGGTAAATATCAAGGTGAGCTCATGTGTTGGAATAAGAATAAATATAAAAATGCCGAATTGCTCAGCTTGATTGATTTCAACCAAACTTTATATAGAAAAAATATTAACTTTACAACAACAGATTTTTTACCTCACTCAAGATCCTCGCAATTAAAATGTCATGGGAAGAATGCTGAAGAAAGATGGTGTGAAGCCAGAAGAATTGCTTTAGTTCAAGGCCATATTTTATTTTCAAATGAAGCACTTTTAACTTTTCCTCCATTTTATTTTAATGGAAGAGGAAGATGCCTTCCATTCAGGCAGCAAAGAAATATAATGAGTGGCGAACCTTTCTTGACAAGAAGATCTTTAGATGAAATCGCTTATGATGCAACTAATGATGATGAAATAATAATTCTTAGTTCTGGAACTGAAGAGAATTTTAATTACGATTTTATCGTTAGTTCTTTGCTCCCACTTTACACAACTCTTAATAGATTAGACGTTAATAAGACAAAGAAGCTGTACGTAATGGAAAACCTCTCAAAGTTTGATACAAAAATATTCAAAAATATTTTGAAGGCGTTACCCCAAAAAGTGCCAGTTTCTGACGTTCCTGCTCTACTTAAGAATGCTGTTATAGGGTTGGTTAAAGGAGATAAAAAATGTGAACCATCTCGTCATGATAATGAAAGATTCAATGAAGATGTTTTGTGGTATCAAAAAGATGACATTAAAGATATGAGAGATTTATATATCAATAAAGATTATGATCGAAAGAAAAGACCCAAGATTAATGTTGCTGTTTCAAAAAGCCTGGATATGAACTTTGCTGCAATTTCTTCTGCAATTAATAGTAGAGATATGAACTACAATATATATTCTTTTAAATGCAAGGAAAATGATTATAATTGTATTGAAAAAGAAGCTGAAACAATTGATATTTTTATAACTACTCCTAATCATGGAAGCGAATTGATGTTATTCATGCCTAAGAATTCTGTTTTCTTAGATGTTGCACACGAAAAATATGTTGATAATAGAAATGAAGTTTTAGCACATTATTTTGATATCAAATATTACAAATTCAGTGTTAAAGGTGTTCCAGATCTTCAACAATTAAAGTTCGATGATTTCTTAGAATGTTATCAACTAGAGAGGTTTGCAAAAACAGACAATTGTAGAAAGTTTATACCGGCTATTCCAATTTTTGTTGATCAAGATGAATTCAAAGAATTCTGGGTATCAAATGAGAAAGAAATGTTAGATTAGTATGATATTGTTTGTATTTTAGTAAATTAACTTCAAAAATAATTCAATTCTTTAATTTATTGATTAATGAATAGCAAAAACTGCCAAATTAGCTTGAATAGCAAAATGGCTTTTAATCTTTTCCAAATTTTATTGAAAAATATTATATTAATGACCCATTGATATTGAAATTCTCTCATACACTAGTATTACAGCAAATTCAAATCAATTATATATGAAAATAATGCATTTGAAAAGTTTCTGATTTTCATAAGTTGAAGATAAAGCTTATATTTATCGACAGATTTTGATGTACATATGATGACAAAACTATTTTAATTTCCAAAAAAGTTAAAATCTCCTTATGCCCTCTAGAAAGGTCAAAAATTTATGTCTGCCCTTCTCCGAAAATTACAACAACAAAAGGCCGATGAAAAGCCAGTTGAGAAAAAGGCTCACGTTCATCGCCCAATGATTGTTGGTAACAAGGGAATGATCCATGCAACTGCAGAAATTCTTGATGATGTTCGCAAATGTATCCCACATGCTAAAAAAGACGTTAAAATTACTCAAGAAGACTTCAAGGAAATGAAAGAAATCGCATCAGATATGCATTGCGATACAGTTGCTCTATTTGAAACAAAGCATCATCTCGAACCATACTTATGGCTTGCTGATGCAGCTAATGGTCCAACAATATGCTTCTTCATGGAGGAGGGAAAGTCAATTTACGATTTAGGACTTGTTGGTAACCCAATGAAAGGAAGTAGACCACTTCTTTTCTTCGATCCAGCATTTGATAAGACAAATGTTCTTAAACTTTCAAGAAACTTACTTCAGAGATTGTTTGAAGTCCCATTCAACGACAAACACTCAAAACCATTCGTAGATAGAACAATGTCCTTCTTTATCGAAGATAACAAGATTATTATCCGCCACTATCAGATTCAGTGGGATACAGACCCAACAAGACTCGTCGAAGTTGGTCCACGTATCACACTTGTTCCAATCTTCATCCTCGCTGATGTTTTCAGAGGACACAAGATCTGGAAGAACGCTACATGGGAAAGCCCAACTGCTCAGCGTAGAGATGAGCGTAAACAGAGTGCTCTTGCAAAGCAACGCAATCGTGATCGCGATTATGAGAATGAAGTCCGTCTTGGCAAGATTGAGAAGCCAGTTGATCCACATGCAGGACTTTTCGCACCAGTAGAGTAATTTTATAAATATAAAAGTTTAATATAATATTATAAATTGAATTCTAATTTACTTCTATTTAGATAATTGACTTTTTGATGCCTAAAGATCAATATATCAATCATAAATTGAAACCTAACTTTTATTATGCCTTATTCAGCCAAACCAACAGACATTTGCTAGTTTCACATCAATGTTTTGCATTTACTAATATCAAATGCATCAAATAATACCTAATTTAAAATATTTTGGAATCTCCCAATACGTATGGCTAGTTTTAAAACGGAAATTCAATAGTATACAATAAGTCAATACATAATCAAACGAAAAACGCTAGTAACGAAAAAAAGAAAACCGTCTATTCTTTGCCCGTTATTTTTATGAATTCCGAGTTCCCAACATACTCATTTAAATTAGAATTTTATGATGAGCGTGCGGATTTGGTTCGTCCATACGTACTCATGTATTTCACACATTTGGGAGAAATCGAAATCTACGATCTCAGACAGAAAAGAATTTTCCTCAAGAAAACAACGAATCATAACGTACAAATCAAAGATTTATATATCGGAAACAAGCTTTTAATCAATGGTCGTCAGTATGAAATCATAGAGTATCAAAACGAGGAAACTAAAAATGCGTTTGATCAACAATCTCAACATACATACGCGATGCTCAAGCCAGGCAATATTAATCGTCTTGGTGAAGCTCTTGAGCGTATTACCGACTACGGTTTAGTCGTTGCAAAGCTTAGATATGGATACATTACGAAAGAAACAGCATCTAAATTTTACCAAGAACATGTTGGCAAGCCTTTCTACGATGATCTCATAAAGTATATCACTAGTGGACCAATTGTCGCCATGGATCTTGTTGGTCCAAATGCAATCAAGAAATGGCGTACAATTATTGGCCCAACAAACCTCGATACAGCCAAGAAAGAAGCACCAAACTCCCTTCGTGCTCTTTATGCTCGCTCTACAACAGAAAACTTTGCTCATGGCTCTGATTCTCCAGAATCAGCAGCAAGAGAGCTCCAAATTATATTCGGCGAGAATGCTGTTGAATTAGCTTCCCAATGCGAAGGATCAACTCTTTGCATTATCAAGCCTCACGCAATTAATGAAGGACTTGCCGGTCCAATCATCCGCCAGATCGTTGGAGAAGGCTTTACAATAGCAGGTGCTGTTATGACAACACTTGAAATCCCAACTGCTGGAGAATTCCTTGAAGTCTACAAGACAGTTGTTGGAGATTATTCAGATATGGTTTCAGAGTTAGCTTCTGGCTTATTGATTGCTCTTGAACTTGTTAAGGATAATGCTGTATCAGAGTTAAGAAAGCTTTGCGGACCACGCGATGTTTCTGTCGCGAAACAAATTCGTCCACAAAGCCTTCGCGCTATTTTCGGAACTGATTTGGTTCATAATGCTGTTCATTGTACTGATTTAGAAGAAGATGCACCACTTGAAGTTGAATATTTCTTCGTTATTCTTGAGACTGAATAAATTTGATTTTTTTTTCTTGATTATTAAACAAATACTTTATATTATTTATGTTACAAAACAAAAAGAATAAAAACATTCTAAAAGTCATATGTATTCATTTGATTTGAATTCATAATTTGAAATTAGTATTATTATATCTCAAAAAATGTTGATATTCTGATATGTTTTCGAAGTGTAAAAAGCTATTAACAATCCAGAAGATACCAAATAAAGTTTTAAAAGAATTGATGTTAGATAAGGTTCAGAACGCCCACAAATTAGCCGGTATTTGTCTCATTCTGATGATATATATGTTGATGCTAATCAAATCATTGAATGAAAAAGTGAAGTGAACCAGAGGATTGAATTATCACAATATTCTTCAATCATTATTTCGAAATTTGTTCATGATCAATATTTACTTGATAATTCAGTTAAATCAGTTAGTAAATGTATTAATATATCATGTAATAACACAATTGACATCATTTCAGAATTTTTCAAAACGGGTGTTCTTCATTATGAAAATGACAAAGAACATAATCGAGATATATTCGAATTTGGCAAAGCATTCGATATTCCATTCTTAACAAACATATTTTGTGAATATGTTAAGTCTACATACAAAGAAATCAATGAAGAAAACTTTTATGATATCTATGATTGTTCAACATTTCAAAATGACATAAATAAGATGAATGAGTGTATTTCTTTCTTCGTATCAAGAATGTCTGATCTTGATGAAGAATATAAAATCAAAACTATCAAACGATATAGATATGACTTTTTTGAGAGTATTTTGAAATCAAAATCTCTTAAAATATCAAATGAAGACTCATTAGTCAACACAATCCTCAAGTTGAGTGAAGATGATAATTCATTCTTTAATCTTCTGAATCATGTTAGAGTTGAATTTTGTAACAATGATTCTATCAAATCTATCAAAAACTTCTCAGATCGAAACAAGTTAGAATCAATCACAGCAGAAGTATTCGAACGTGCACTTCTTCATCGTTCACCAATCCCTCACAAACTATCAATTTCAGATTCAAATTATTTTTGTCGTGAAACAGTTCCTAATTTTAAAATTTCAAATGCTGAAGAACATCATGTTATTGATCATTCATATGAAAACTTAATAAATTTAAAGAGTTTGAGAAAGACAGGAGATAATTTTTATCAAATCTATTCAGTTCTTTCAGATGCATCTGATGCATCAGATGAAGGAGATTTTTCAACAATCGAATTTGCAGTTGATGAAAAATATACTGAAATTAAGGATAGTAGCTTCGATATTAATATAATTTTTGTCGCAGCAGCTAATAATAATTTATGTCTTATAAAATATTTGGCTGCTCATGGTGTTGATATAAGAAGTAGTTCTAATAAACAAATAAGTATTCTTCAACAGTTTTGCGAAAAAGGAAATTTAGAAGGTGTTAAATTTGCACTTAAACACATAGATATTAATGATAGAAATTGTTTTGGAGAAACACCTCTTTTTGAAGCTATTGAATATAATCATGCTGATATCTGTGAATTTCTTTGTTCCCAACCAAATATAGATAAATATGCCAAAAACAATGGCAATGAAACTGCTCTTCAATATGCAATACGTCTCAAACGGGAGCCTATAGTTGAAATTCTTCGCAAAAATGGATTTCCATAATAAAAATTCAGATTGTTTGATTAAATATTTAATTATCATTCCAAAATGAATATTAATTATTATCCATGGAGCCATTGAGATCTTCAAGTAATTAAATTCAAATATGCAATCGTATCAACGATATTGAAGACAATGATGGCAAGAATGAACAACCATAATAATCTAAACACTTTGAATGATGAAATTCATCAACTTTTGAATTACAATGTCACTGGTGATTTTGCGAATTTCCTTTAAAAATGTTTCAATATCTTCCAAATATGACTCAACCAAAGGACATATAATTGAAGTGTTATTTCTTCAAAAACATTGTTTTAATTTTGTCCAACGAAGAATTGAAACAACATGATTAACTCAATATAAATGATCCTTTATTATTCCATCTTTTGGTATATATGGATACCCTTACCTCTATCTGACATACTCTCAATTCATAATTAAATTCAAACTATATAGTTTGCTCTGTTGAATATTCAACATTTTGCATTACAAGTAAAATCTTATTTAGACTTTCTATGGCAAATAATGAAAATATATCCGAAATATTTAAATATAAGTTCCGATAAAATTATCTTTATTAATAATATATATAAACAACATCTTATATAAATATAAAAATATTAATTAACAGATAATAAGTCATTGACTTCTTTTGGAGGTTCATTTGTGATTAATTGGGTATTTTCTAAATTTTGTGGTTCGTTTTCTGGCTTTTCTGGGTCATGATTTTCATCTTCTTCAGTTTCTTCTTCATAAGACTCAGAATCAATCTGATCTCTGTCTATTTCGAACTCAAAAGCATCAGCACGATCATTTTTGATTGGAATTGAGATGATTGATTCGAAAAATATCACAAGATGCCAAACTCCTTGCATAATTGCCTTTTTAACAGGATTTTGAATGAAACTCTTCTTCCTTGCATCCTGTAAAAAGAAAACTACTGATACAACCATGGAAAAGAATAAAGGATAATGTTGAATTTTGAATCTTTCCAAATCATCGTTCTTTTTCTTATCCATTTTATCCATTAATGCAGTAAGAACTTGATAGAAAGTCAATCCAACAACAACAGCAAACAGATTCTTAGAAATAAAGTCTCCTTCAGATGGATCTGTTCCGTCTGGCAAAGAAGGCAAAGAATACATGATCAAATGACGAGATATTGATGACAGAACACCTTGGATGGTCATTGCGCCACCAAATGTAAAAGCTTTCATATTCTTTTTCATCATACAAGTTTCGACATTAAATTCATGGATTCTGAACGCAATAAATAATACTGTAAGTCCGTAGTATAGATAAAAGAATGTATCTCTTAATGTATCCGAAAAAATAAATTCGAATCCGAAATATTCGTAAGGAAACTCTGAAATAAGGCCTAAAGGTAAAAGTGTCATAACTATTTTCGATCTAGCTTTCATTTTGAACTTAAGACTGTTCTTAACGTAAAATATAAATAAAATTATGTAAAAAATGAAAAATTCTGTATGTATTGAGAAGGCAATCTTGAAAGCAGACCGAATAGGAACTGTCCATCTGAATTCCATTGCTCCAAGCCATTCCTTTTGCGCATCACTGTTAGATGAAATTCGAAGTGATGAAATATTACGAGTTTGAGTAAAATGCATCGGATGGAATGTTTCATTAGCTGTCCAACGATGCCAATTTCTGTTTTCTATAGCTCTGGTAATATTTCCTTCATTATCGTAATAATAAGTGTGAACTTTGAAATTCCATTGGCATGACTTGGATTCTGTTGATGAATCAGGGAGATATCTGTATTCAAGAATTGAAAATATATTGTTTTGCGACAAATTATTAGCTGTTATCGCGTAAGTCACAGATTGTCTTGATCCATCTGATACATCTATTCTTTTTGACTCTTGCGTTTCAAGATATTCCACTTTATAATTGAAGAAAATGATCGTAGAGAACAAACCAATCAAAATATAAGCCAAAGTTCTCATATCTTTAGTATCCATGATTTCTGATACTGTGTTTTGCTTGACTATTACTTCTGGTGTATTCTTTTCATCTTGGTTCTTCTTATCTTCGAATAATTCAAACATTAAATATTTTTTTTGACACGAAATGATTTTGTAAAGTTTATAGTGTCAGATTTTAGGAAATCTCAAATGTCAGACGACATCATTGATGTCTGGGATTATAATTGCGAAGAAGAGATGCATAAAATCTCGCACTTAGTAGAGCATTTCCATTTCGTTGGAATGGATACAGAATTTTCAGGATTCTTTATTAAATCTCCTCCTGTAACAGCAACACCAACAGTTAAATATTTAACAGAACGAGAAAATGTTAATAGAATGAAATTAATACAAATTGGTATAACTCTTGGAGATGAAAATGGAAATATTCCAAAACCAATATGCACATGGCAATTTAACTTACGATTTAATATTAAAAATGATATGCACACGTCAGATTCAATTAATCTCTTAAAACAAGCCGGAATTGATTTTGATAAATTCGAAAAAGATGGAATAGAGATGGCAGATTTCGTTTCAATGCTTATTGCAAGCGGATTAGTAATGAATGATAGGGTTATTTGGATTACATTCCAAGCTGGTTATGATATTGCTTATTTAGTCAAACTTTTATCAGCACAACCATTGCCAAAGACCGAAGCTGAATTCGAAAAAGTTACTAGATTATATTTCCCTCATTATTACGATCTTAGATATATAATGCAACAAACAATCCACAATGTTGGCTCATTACAGAATGTTGCCAAAGATTTTGATGTTGTTAGATCAGGAACTATGCACCAGGCTGGCTCAGATTCCTATGTTACGCTACTTTCTTATTATAAAGCAATGGCCAAGCATTTTGGAGGTGTTTTGCTGAACGAAAGATATAGAAATAAGGGTCTTAAATAAAAGGAAATTGTAAATTACCGATATTATTTATGATATTTTATTTTTGATAGTAAACATGTCGATTTAAGAACTATTCTTCTTCATTTTGGAAGTTCCTAATACTTTTTGTTTATTAAATGCTAAGCTACATTAATATTCATAAAATTCTCTTAAAATAATGAGTATTGGTATTGAATGATGTGAGAGAAAAAGATTGGCCTTGCTCATAGTTGCAGTAGGAAGGAAAATATCTCAATGACAATATTTTCGTGAGTGGATTTCAGAAGAATTTTTTTACACTTTGGAATGAAAGCGAAACCATCAAAGAATATATGGAGCTACATTCCAAAGTGGGCAATACTATATACTACAGCTATTGTACCCATTTTTATTTGTATTTGCTTCTCTAGTTATCTTTTAATTTTCGATAATGATCCTCCAAGAATGCCGTTACCATATACTTCAGTTGATTGTGCATCAATCAATGTTAAATCTGTTTCTACAACAGGATCTCGTATTACAATTAATGTTTCTTATAGTGAATTTAATCAAATTCCAAAATCCGCCGGAATAAGTCTTTTAACCACGTTTTTAACCACTGGCGGAACGAGATTAGATAATAGAATTAATAATTACTACGATATGGTTGCAAATGATACAGATGGTTCTTATGTTGTTTTACATCCGATGATTGGAAACTCTACATTAGATATTTATTGCGGTAAAATACATATTGGCCAAAATAACATTTCAGTTGCCGAAATAAATGCGTTTCCAACAGGTTTTTCAAGATTTTCATATCGTGAGTTCCAAAATGTCGAAATCTACGATGCATGCTTCTTCAATGAATCAATAATAGTCTTTTCCTTCCCATCTGCCGCATTTTCTCAGATAAATACCACTTCAAATTCTTATATCAACGTTTCATTTGCCAGAACACCTTATTCACCACACATAAATGCTATGAATCCTACAGAACTACGAAATGGCAACCCAGGAGCCCCAGATATTTACTTTTTGGACGCAAATCCAACCAAAGCCCATGAAATCTTGTTAGATGTTGTATTTCCGATCTGGATCAGCACTTACTACACTAAATCCACCCATATGCCTGCACTTATGCTCACCAGCAACCAAGAAAACCTCGTAAACATCATCAAATCCGTTTTTGATGGTGAAATTTTCATGAAAAACCAAAATGTTTGTTACGGAGATGGCGTAGTACTTCCCACACGCTCCGGTATCAAGTATCTCGTTAACAGGACCATGTACCAAACGATTCCTGGCCTTGCATGGGGCGAATTCATGGACCAAATCACAAGATTGAAACCTGAAATAATTTCTGAAGTAAAACATCACTTCACCTCCAAGAAAATGGTTTCTGGACGCATTTCTGTTCATCAGAAGTGTTCGTATGTTCTTCCTGAACTCAAGAAGGCCTTCCCTAAGGCAAAGATCGAAGTGATTTCGGATGATGATGATTTGAGAATTATTGCAAATACAATTGCAAAAAGTCAAATGTTTGTAACAGCTTTTGCCGAAGAATCCATTTATTCTGTGTTCATGAATGAGAATGCTACTGTTGCAGAGGTTCTTCCTATTGGTTTCGAGTGCACACAATACGCAAAGAGATACGCAATGTCGATGAATTTGAATTACGTAGCATTAGGAAAAAGAAATGACTATAAAGGTTGCAGAGAACATAATTTATTCGAATACTTCGAGGCAATGGATAATATGACACTGCCGGAATTGAAACATGACTACTTGAAAGCAATTCTTGGAAAGCATTTGACTTTCTAAGATTTTTATTGTAAATAAAGTTTTTATTAAGTTTTTGTATAAATTTCCTTTTATTTTCATTCAGTGTGAATAAGGTCGCCAAAAAAAATGCGGAAATTAAAAACCGCAGTTTGAGTACTTTCTGAGGGTCTGTTTGTCAGAAAGTATACATTTGTAAACTTTCTGACACTAAAATTTTTTTGGTCCTTTCAAAGTTTTTGACAATGTCAAAAAGTATACATCGGGGCTCTCAATTTTCCTCTCAAACGGCGGTTTTTTAAAAACGCTCATTTTTTCATCGACCTTATACGCATTATTTCTATTTGTCCATATGTGAATATATATTCTCATAGAAAATTTTATCTTAAGCTTATAATATGCAAAGTAGAAGTAATTTAAATTAGACTAATCATTGATACATCTCATAATATTTAGAATGCAATCCCATGGGGAATGAATTAAAAATCTACCGATTTTGACAAGCAGCAAAAGGTAATTGTCAACAAAATAATTTACCTTTTTTTCTTTAAGAAAGCATTCAAATCCTTGTTTTTCCATTGTGTATACTCAATTAGTAGCTGATCAACGATATTTACTCTTACAATTTATTTTTAGCTAAATATTCTCCTCCATAACAATTGAGATGTCTCAGAATGATTGAAGTGACCGCTGTTCCTGTAGGCTAGTACAAAAGTTTATAATGAGGTTCTGAATTCAAAAATCATTTTTGCAATAATGGGTAATTTCTCATTCATATCTCAGTACATTACCATTAACTTTAATTTGAAGGTAAAATGGTTGGAAAAAACAGCTTGGATAAATTTTTTTTACAGATTGAATCTAAAATGTATACGTTTAAAAATGGAGAATGATTCTATAAATGAATCACTGAAGCACTTTTTAGACGCAATTGCAGAGAGCAAAGACAAATTGAACAAATTTGTTACCCAACAGACTGATTTAATGAAAAAGAAAAGGCAGATGATTAATAATTTGAAAACTGATATGACCAGAAATGAAAGAAACTTAAAAGATGAGCAAAGACTTGTTATGGAAAATATTAAGAGAATCAAAAATCAGAACGAAAACATTAGCGTTCAGAACAAAAAGCAACAAATCGAAATCAAAAAGCTGAATAATGATATACAAACAATACCAAAGAATTTCGAAGATTACCAAGTGAAAATTAGACTTCTCGAAACAACAGCAAATCATATTAAAGGCGAGAAAGAAAAAGCTGACGAATTTTACTCTTCATATCAAACAGACCTCTCTTTATATGAAGCTCTTTACGGAATTAAGATATCAATATCTAATGGGAAAACTAAATTTGTTTTTCTTCCTCAGTCATATGAGGTAGAATTAGATTGCATTCAGAATAATTTTGTATTATCAAATTCAACGCTCCCCAGTTCAATTGCAACAACAATTTTAGTAGATGAATTCAACAATTCACGAGATTTATTTAGTTTTCTAAACTCAATACGTCAACAAATTTAACTAATATTATTCTTGTTTTAAAATATAGATTTACTCATAATTTTATAGTATTTTTTAAAGTGCGTGATTTCCACTTGCTGTCATATTTCACAACAGCTATAATAGGTACTATTTAGTGATTTATAATAACTTTTACCAAAAAATACTAAATTTTTACCTATGAAATCAGGATATAAAGCTTGAGTATCAAAAAATTGAGAATGTGTCATAATTTTTATGAATTTAATACTATTTAAGATTGATTTTCAATGATTCTTCACGCAAGTTTTCAAGATTTTGAATTAAAGCAAGATTCATGTATGTTCACCATCTAAGCTTTCATATTTATTTTATTAAAGTTTTCAAACAAATTATCTGTATTTTTATTCTGTAAATCCATTTTTGCGAAGAATTTCAACAATATGCTCTCGTTTGAGTCGTATTGCATATTGAAGAGCAGTTTCATTGATATAGTTTTTGGCATTTTTATCTATATTTGATTGAGAGCGAAGATATTCACATATTTCATCATGATTGTTATTAATAGCTAAATGAAGAGGAGTTCCACCAATACTACTTCTATCATTAATATCTATGTGTTTAAGAGCAAATTTAACACCTTCCAAATTTCCATTTCTGCAAAATATATGAAGAATCCCTTCTCCGAAAAAAACTTTGCTTCTTATATCCGCGCCAGAAATGAACAAAAATTTAGTAAGACATATATTGTTCTTTATTGCTGATCCAAGAATCATATTAATATCTGAGCGACTATGCGTAATTTCAGAATATTTTTCATCTACTGCAAATTTGATTGTTGAAAAATCTCCTTCATTTGACGCATTTTCAAGAACTGAATAGATCTCATCAAAATCATCGCTTGTCTTTCTCAGACTCTTTAAATTTATTAAGTTTTCAGATGTGTGATCAGTAACATGATGTTCTTCAACATTTGAAATTTTAAAATTAGGAACTGTTTCTCGACAAAAATAATTTGCATCTGAAATTGATAGGTTGTGAAGAATTGGTGAACGATGAAGAAGTGCACGTTCGAATACTTCTGCTGTGATTGATTCTAACTTGTTTCGATCTGAGAAGTTTTTGATAGATTTGATAGAATCATTGTTACAAAATTCAACTCTAACATGATTCAGAAGATTAAAGAATGAATTATCATCTTCACTCAACTTGAGGATTGTGTTGACTAATGAGTCTTCATTTGATATTTTAAGAGATTTTGATTTCAAAATACTCTCAAAAAAGTCATATCTATATCGTTTGATAGTTTTGATTTTATATTCTTCATCAAGATCAGACATTCTTGATGCGAAGAAAGAAACACACTCATTCATCTTATTTATGTCATTTTGAAATGTTGAACAATCATAGATATCATAAAAGTTTTCTTCATTGATTTCTTTGTATGTAGACTTAACATATTCACAAAATATGTTTGTTAAGAATGTAATATCGAATGCTCTGCCAAATTCGAATATATCTCGATTACGTTCTTTGTCATTTTCATAATGAAGAACACTTGTTTTGAAAAACTCCGATATGATGTCAATTGTGTTATTACATGATATATTAATACATTTACTAACTGATTTAACTGAAATATCAAGTAAATATTGATCATGAACAAATTTCGAGATAATGATTGAAGAATATTTTGATAATTCAATCCTCTGGTTATTAATAATGAATGCTAACAGTTCATTATTTTTAATATCGTTACATTGCTTGAGCTCAGAATATTCATGTGTGATAATATTCATATTTTTTTATACTGGATTTTATATAATCGGTTCACTTCACTTTTTTTCATTTTTTAAGATTTCCCATCTCACATATTACATTAATTGATTCTGTCTAAAAGCATTAGAATTCTGAGAGGAAATTGGCAAATAAAAATGGAAAACATTTCTTGGTAATGCTAAGAAATGATTATCAACCCTTCAGTTGTCATTTGTCAGCAGCAAAAAAATATATTTTCATAATTTCATCCTCATTTCAATGGGATTCTCTCGATTTTCAATGAGATAGTGAAAGTCATAGATAATTAAATATATTTATTTGTGATTCTATATTCAAATAAATAATTCTTTGAATTTATACCATATAAAAAAACATTTTTTATTTATTGTCTAGCATGTTCTTGCATAAATTTCTTGAAATATAAATTGAAAACTGATGTCCAGTTATTAACTGCTTGTTTGCTCAGATATTTACCATTTTCTTTTTCTGCCCTGAAGAATGTCTGAATATTTTGGATGATACTCCGGTTATGCATACATAATTCAATCAATCTATAGAAGAACCTCTTATACTTCTTATGTAATTCCCTTTTTGATTCACATTTAATTTTAATATCCATGTCGCTTCCCCATCCAGCAAAAATGGATTCCAATAAGCTTCCATCCTCACCACTTTTATGAATCTCTTCGTGGTTTTCTATTAAAAATGGCCAATAATTTTCCAGCCAAAACAAACTTATCTTGTTGAAAACAAAGCAATGAGAATAATTCAGATCGTATAATTTATACGGATCTGCAAAGAACATTAAATCGACAGATACAAAAGAAATTACCTCAGATATATCCATTTCTTCAGTTATAAATGGATATTTGAGGTAAATAAGCATTAAACAAAATGGAAAATCACCTCTTCTGACAAAACAATCAGAATGTTCAAATAAATCATAAAGAATTTGATGTAATTCTACAACAAACTCTTGTCTCATATCAATATATTTGATTACACTATATAATGTAGTAAATAATTCATCGCACATATTTTTGCTATAATTTTCAGCTACTGTTTCATCATCATCATCATCTTCTTTATTTGATCTTAATAATGCAATGTAATCAAATATATATCCACGATATTTTTCATATTCCGAATCATCTTGGAATAATGTCAAATAAAAATTCAACAAAGTTATGTTCATTTGGTATAAAGATTTGACTTCCTTATTTTCCATAACAAGAGGAATAATTTTTTCTTGGAAAGGTTGTATTAACATGTCAGAACAAATTTTTCTGAAAGTAAATATTGCATTTCCAAAGTTTTCACCTGTTGTAAATTGTTCAAAATAAAGGTATTGTTGAGTGTCTTCCAAATTACCTTTAATTGTGTTTTTAGCTAAAGAATAAGTAGTTAAAATGTTATTAATCAAAAGATCCATGAAATTCTGTTTTGCTTCTTCGTTTTGTTTAATTTGATCTTTTTCATCACGTGCAAATGTTAATATATGGATAAGCAATATACCATTATCAAAATTGTATTTGCAGATTCTCTTGAAGCATTCTATTAATATTCCCAATAATTCTTCATGCTTTTCTTCAGCAATTTCAGAATCATATAATGATCTTAACAATTCAAAGCATTTTGTACATATTTCTATTGAATAAATATCAGCTTGAATATAATTAACACATAAATTAACTAATTGGTTCATTACATTATATTCATTGTCAACCAAATAATATTTAAATTGTTCCTTATCAACAATTGACAAAATAATACTAATGTAATCAGTAATTGTATCAACAGTTGATTTCTCAATTACATATTTCGTTCCCGTTATCATTGATTCAGTTGCGTAATAAGCACTTAAATCAGCAAGAGTATCTTTTTTAACTTCAGTAAATTGCAATTCTTGTGATACGGCATTAAATGATGAATTAAATAAATATTCTAACTTATCATCAAGTAAATTTCCTGCAAATTTAATGAATTTCAACATAGAACTCATATATGTTGGTATATTCTTTGGATTAATCGATTCATCATTTAAAGAATTTGCACAAACTTCGTAATAAGCAAATGCTGCTTGTTCAATTATTTGTTGATTTTTCTCTTCATTAAAATGATCTAATAATCGAGGAATAACTTTAACAATTGCAGCTCTTATTGTATCACTACTTTCATATTCATTAAAGATTTGATCGAAAGTTGCTAAACTATCTTCAATCGAATAGTTTTCGTTCATTTCTATGCATGCTGATAAAACGAAAATTAATTTCTCAACAATTTTTTCATTCCAGCCATTACTAAATCCTTCTAAAACATAATGAGAAAGATTATCCCATGTTTCTATTTCCAAATCGGAATTAACTTTTTTAGAATAAAAATTCCTTTTGCTTATTCCTTTGAGAATAAGATAAACTATCGCTTCATCTTCACCGGAATTCAAAAACTCAATAACATTTGAAAAAACATCAAGAGAATCTTCATCATTAGTTTTTGAAACAGCATCGGAATAAATTTTCATGCATGCGTATTTCAGATTAATATTATCACTATTTTCTTCTAATACTTGATCAACTAATTCAATATCAGAATGATTATAACAAAAAGATAAAAATATTAAATATCCAAATAAATAATTTTGGTTTTGACCAATAAATTCTAAAAAATTGCTTTTGTTGTTGGAAAACAACATATCTAACTTGAGAAATACATCGTGACATATTTCTTGATGGATATTTGCAATGCTTGTGCTGTTTTCATCTTCGAGATCTTGATAATTTGAGTCATTAAAGATGGAAATTGAAATCTTGAAAAAGATTTCAGCAAATTCAGATGAATTTACAAGATATGAAGAGTTCTTTGTAACAAGTGATGATATAGTATATAAACAGTTGATTTTGATTTGGTCACTCACTTGATTTAAAATTAAATTTCCTAAATAATTTGACAAGTCAAGAAAAACAAACTCCATGAAAGGAGAACTTTGTTCACAGAAGTTGTTGATGTAGGATATCGATGAAAGAACATTGTCATCGGTGATTTTGCTCAAAATTTGTGGTAAAAGTTCAACATAATTTTTGCCTTCTTGAATTTTGCCAATGATTGCAAAATATAAGCGTATTATTGCATTCGGAAATGATTCATTGTCAATAATGAACTGATAGAGCACGTCTGGATTGAAATTGTAAAGATCTGCTGAATCTTCAATTGCTTCGGCAATAATTGGTATTGTAAAGTTGGGCTGTAAGACTTGTACAAGTTGAGAAACGATCTCGTTATAATCAATTGTTGCTTCTGGTGAAAATTTGTGGACAAGCGAAATTATTAGGGAATAGATATTGCAAAGAACAGATGGTATGATGCTTTGACCCATGTATCCGTTTTCTGGATTGAATAAAGCTTGAACATTTGAAATTAAACTATTTAGAAAATTCATAAGAATTTCTGTGGATAAAAAGCGTGTCATGTGCTTGACGATTGAAAATAGTTGAATGATCATTCGCTGTGAGATGCTTTGATTTGAATTTGCCAAAATAAGATTCAAAAATGAGTTTAAGACAAATAATGGATCATTTTGGAGAAGCTCTTCGATTTGTGCTTCAGAAGTACCACGAACGGCATCGTCATCGGAATTAGATCCCTCAATGATTTTTAATAAATTCGATTCGTCCATTGACCAAAAACCTTTGACAATTTACGTGGTAAAAAAATAAATATAAGAGTGATTACTCTTTTAAAGTTTTGTATTAGAGTAATCTAACAAGATTTTTTTGAGTAACGCTAAATTCATTACAATTTAAAAGAAATTTTAGAAATAACTAATACCACTATGATTGAGCGAGGTCTGGGGCTATATAAAGTGCAATTTGTTGTGGATATGTTCGAGATGGAAATGATGTACGGTACAGATATTGTAGGGAAATGATATGATACTAGATAATATTTAAATATTTCTCCATAGACATTTTTTCCCTACAGACTATTAATATAATGCTCTAAAGATTATCAAAATAAAAAAATAGTTGGTTTAGAAAAATAAATTATAAAATTATTGATTTACCCAGATTTTCCTTACTTTTACCACTCCCCATGTAATTTCTGGGGAAAACGATAATTCATTTTTTTTATGGATGAATAGATCGTTTTCCTAGAAAGGACCTCATATCTCTGGCTAAAAAGAGTGTCAGATCCTAAATAGATTATTGATCTAGTGTACAAATCCAATAAAAAGCCTATTTTTTTGGCATTTTTGGTGCTCATTTTTTCGAAGATCTACATGAATATGGGGAAACCATCGGATTTTTTTGGTTAACCCACATCTTCATGTAGTCTGGACTATCTTTCCTCGAAGGACCTCTTTACGGGTGTAAAAGCTCATAAAGTTCTCAAAAGATTCATTCTCGATCTCCATGCTGAAAGAATTTACAATAAAAAAGAGATCTACGCATCAAACTACAGCCATAAATAAACTGAACCCCTAAAGCTCAGCTCTTAGTTTATCAAAAACGTCGAAATCCTTCTCATTGCAATCAAATTTTCTCAATAACTCATAAGAAAAATCGAATTTTGATTAAGCCGATGTTATAGGTATCACAAATACTACAAACTTGAGCAATATCGAAATTGCCAGCAAAAGTTTGAAATTGCATTGCTCATATTTGTTTTGTAAACTAAAAATCTGCTTATATTATTCATTAATTTTTTATATATTATTCATATACTTTAATAAAAACAATACTATTTCACCTTAAAAATGAATTTCATAAGTCAATATTATTTTTTTGAAAATGTATCAATTTTCGATTAAAACAACATGAGAATAAACTTTACGCAAAATTATTTTAAAAAATGGTTTTAAAAATTTACAATTGATGAAGAATAAGATTGCAAGAAGTTTTGAAGTTTAATTTTAAGAAAAAAAATTCGGATATTATTCATGGATCTAAGTAATCTGATATTTGAGTATCGGCACTATGCATAAAACATAGGGCTGTACAAGATTTAAAAAAACATTGCCGGGTTACCGTAGAGGCCTAAAAAAATCGCGCCTCGGCGGCAAGCCGCCTCGGCATTAAGAATGCGCATCTAAATTTTTATATGTCCTTCTTTCTTTTATTTTTCCCTTCCCTTCCTTTTCTTTTTCTTTTTTTCCCTCCTCTTGCTCTCATTTACCTTTTTTTCCTTTTCTCATCATTTTTCAAAATTTAAAATTTTTATCAAAAATCTTGCCTATAAAAGCAGATTATGGAACCTTTTAATACCTCTTAATCAATATTATACAGCATAAAGCATATTAAATGAAAGTAATTACGTATAAATTTATTTTATTATCTTATTTATTAATTCTTTAGCATGTATTGTTTAATATTAACTTTTCTGTACATTAAATATGATATCTCCAAAGTATGAATGCCTTGTAACGAAACGAAAACTTAATTTTATGTTGAATATTTGTCACAAACATTAGATTATTAAAATATATGTTGGATATCCCTTAGTATGAGACTTCATGACTCTTGTTGTCTAACGTGAGCTTTGGATTGGCAGCACATAAGTATTCTGTGGTTAAAAAAACCACATGAGCTTTAAAAACTATAAAACCAAAAATAATTGTTATAATTTAAATGAAGAAGTAATTTAAAACGATTTTATTTATGATCAAATTTTATATATTTTTTTGGATCAAATCCATTTTAATAGAATTTATATACTATTCATCTATTAGTAAACACTACCGTATATTATTTTTTAAGCTATCTTATTTTTTGAAATTTTATTCAAACCTTTGGTCGCAAGAAGAATTGCATGATAAATAAAAACATTTAATCAAAGTCAATTTTATTTTTCATATTCAAATGGACTGAGTGTTAACATTTAACATTTTTTGCTAATTGTCGTCAAAAATTAGGCGTAAAGCAAAAATTGATATTTCATATGGTTTTATGATAGATAAGCATTATATTCCCACTCATTATATTCGTAAATTTTGAGGTTTATCCTTCGCTTTTAAGATCATTGAATTTGATTTTTATATAAAATAGTTATATATTAGAAAATAATATGAGTTTATATGATATTATTTTTCAGAAGATTTCATTCTATATGCCTATGAAAAGTACTCTCAAAACTAACTTTTTCCTAATTATAATTAAATCTAGAATATTGTATTATGCTTAGTATTATTTCATTTTTCTCATTCAATTTAGAATTTACAAATGTCAAAAAATTGAGAGCTGTCACTTTTGATGAATTTCTGTTTATTACAGCATTGTTATTAATAATGAAAAATAAAGCTTATTTCAATGAAAATTGTTCTGCAAATTTATTTCACTTTTGACCTCACTTTTTCCGTAATTCAATTTTTTACTTTTAATATTTTAGATCTTCATAATATCATTTGAAAAATTAACCATATAAAAAAATCAAGTTATCAATTCACTTTTTCCGTAATTCAAAAATCAAAAATATAAATAATATATCTTTTTATCATATATTATTATTATATTCTATGAAAAATGAGGTCCGGAAATTTTGCGGATTCCCGTAACTCAATTTTACGGAAAAAGTGCAGTAAACTATTCAAAATACGGAAAAATTGGTGTAAACTAATGATTTTACGGTAAAATCACGGAAAGTCCCGGAAGAATATATGTGCCTATATGAAATTATACAAAAATGAATCAAACGCATTTTAAAAGATTGTTCTTGTATTATAAATGCTATTCGCAGATTTATTAGTTGAAGAAAATTACCAAATTTTTGCCGATTTACAAAAAATGATTTACAAAGCATATTTTTATAAGGCTTTAAAAATCTTTAAAATGTGACCGGTGACGGAAATCCATGGTAACCAACCGCGGTTCCCGTTTGGAATGACATAATAAAACATATATTTATAGTTTTATTGGATTTTTATGATTTTAAATATATTCAAATTTGGCAATCCAATAGATTTTTAAAAAATAAGTAAATAAAAATAGATTACATATGCAGCAGATTTAGAACATGAAACAAATCTTATAGTGACCCAAAAAAAATTCATGATCCAAAAAAGAAAAAAAATGGCTAAATGGGAATCAAACCTTGGCATAATGAATCATTATGTCGGATGTTTCCACTACACCGGCAGTTCGAAAAACACCCTTGGTGGTTCTATTTAATAGCTACTCCCAACGATAGGCGGTGTCCCCAGCTTTAGAGGGGTGGTAAAAGTAAGGAAAATCTGGGTAATATTTCACCAAAATCAAAATCAGGCGAAGATTCAATTGCATCTTTCCAAGGTTTAAGAAGTGAATAACTGCAGTAATTTGCTGGATTGTTTAATATTTGATCAACAGCATCCAAAATCTGGTACATTACTCCTTGTGGTTTTTTCCTTGAATTTGGTTTTGTTTGTTCTCTTTTTCCTGCAATCATATGCTTTCTTTCATTTATTATATTACAGAATATTCTGATTTTCATTCCAAAGTAAACTTTGCTTGTATTTGCTTCCTCTTCAATGATCTTCTTTGCCATTCTCTCAAACAAAGATTTGCTGTCTTTATCTATTGATCCTTGGAACTTTGTTTCTTTTGGAATAATGATGTTGTCGATCATCACAAAAATCTGTGGAATTGTAATCATATTGTAAATCGATGACAAAACATGTGAAGTTGCTTTTGCATCATTGATTATATCTTTCTGTGTTCCAGAAACAAGATTAACAAACGCTCCGTCAATAGAATCAGATGTTAATGTGAATAACTTTAATTTCTTGAATTCTTCCGTAGCGAAATCTTTTCCAAGAAATGAAGTCTTAAAAACAGTACTTTTTAGAACCCTGACTCTTGAATCAACCATTGATTTTATATGTTCTTTGAGATGAAGTTTGATGTAATCACCAATTGGTTTATTATCACTATAAGTGAAGTTAAGTTTTTCTGTTGTTTTTTCGTATTTGTACAAAGTGTATGTTGTGAAATCAAACCATTCTCTTTCAATTGCAATTTTTTGTTGTTCAAGAATTGGAAAAATAAAATATTTCTTCTTCAATTCTTGATATTCTTTTTCCATACGTTCATATGATTTGTTGATTAGCTGCAATGTCTTAAGAGTTACCTTTGTTGGTTTTCCACTTGAATCGCGTGGAATATTCGAAATCATTTGATTTAGTTTTCCTTGAAATTTCATTTTTAAGTTTTTATATGCAACTTCTGCTTCTATCGTCTCAGCATCTTTTTCTTCATTTTTCTTTTCCTCAGAACTAGCTGCATTGATTATGGAATAGTTTGCATAGTAATACTTCATTGAGTACTGATAATTCTGAGGAATACTCTGTATTTCTTGTTCAAAACCTTCTTTCTGTTTATTTATTATATCCATGAGAATTAAATCGTATTTAGAAACATAAAAACAAAAACATTTCCGGCAGAAATCAGATATGTTGAATTCAGTGCGATGGTACTTTGGAGATGAATCATAATCAGATCTAAACTTCCCAATTTGTGCTGAAAAGTCCAAATCAACAGAGATTTCGCTTTTTCTCTCTAATTTTGGTTTCTGAACATTATTTATTGTAAAAATCTTCGAATCAAAGTTGCAGAATGCTGTGGAGAACTCTGAATAATCCCATGTCTTGAACAATGACTTGCTGAGTGTCTGGAAAAGCACGTTTAATGATGTTTCATCACAATAATTTTTGTAAAAAAGTTCGAAAGCTTGGAATTGGTATTTTCTCATCATTGGCATGGATTTGATGAAAGAATCGAAGAAATCTGAAACTACTTCACCTTGGCGTTTCGAAATTTTTCGAGAAAACTTCTCAAAAAGAGAATTAATGAAAATTGTGTCGCATTCAATGAAAACTATGATGGAATTTAAAAGAAAACTTTGGCAATATTCATCATCTGCAAATTTAGTTTGTATGTATTCGAGTAATGTGTAAAAATCTTTTGCGTTTGAATCAGAAATGAAATATTGATAAAATGATGGAAGAAAAACATCGATTATGTAACTGCTCTTTAAACACTGACATACTCTGTATAAGTATTGCATGAATTTTTCATCAGTCTTGTTGGCATCACATGATTTATCAAAACGTTTTTCACTGCTAGTCATTTGTGCGATGGTTAATATATATTCATCAAGGTTATTTTTGAATACTGGCTCAACAAAATGTTTTGCACGTATGAGGTTTGCTATTTGAAGAAGATAACTCTCGAAATATTTTGAAAATTTGATTTTAAACTCTTCTAACAATTCAACGCTTTCATTCCATATTGCATTAACATTTTTCGACCTAAGTTTTTCGAGTAAGAGATTTACTTCCGGAAATTCCTGTGTTGAAGACATGAAACTGATGGGAAATTAATAAAAAAATCTTACGGGCGTAATTTACTCTATTGGTAAATTTATAAAGTATAGAATCTTGTAACATAAGAATAGACGATTTATTAATCAATAAAGCATTTTACGGAGTAACTCTGATACTTTTTTTGGTTTTTAATCAATTCACATTATCAAAATCCTCCTTTTACGACTCATTTCTAATACATTAGTAGCTTTACTATTCTAGCCGGAACTTATTATCGATTGTTTATCTAACAACAATATTATAAACTTTTCCTTTTAAATTCAATTTAAAAGAAATTGAAATGTATTAATTGAACAAGTACTATCACTCTATTTTTGAGGTGAGAACAGATAGTGTTCATGAAATAGAGTAATTGTCATACTGGGAAGAATAATTGATTTTATTCATAGAAAATGAGTATAAACAAAGTATAAATTTCATATGATAACACCATGTAAAATAAATAAAGTTACTAATATCATATAAATAAAATTGTTTTTGCATTGTAAAATTATATAAGCGAATCAAATTCAATGTTTAATTAAATATCTCTTTATATATTTATTTCAAATGAAAAAGAAGGATAAGAATCTTAATATGAAAGGATGATGCGTTTCTGCTAATACTAGAATGATTTTTGTAAAGACGAAATAATAACATATGTGATGTTAACATTTCGTTATATTTTTTGCTAAAAATGAATTGCTTGTAGTAATTTATGTTTGAATACATCATATATGACTTATGAAATTATGCTGTTCTTGGTTCTGGAGGCAAAATTAACCTTAATCCAGTTCCATATGCAAAAAGAAGTTCGGCTGTTTCTTTACAATTATTTTCTGCTGCAACACGAAAAGCAGTATTCCCGTCATTATCTTTGATCCTGATATTTGCACCATGAGAAAGAAGAAGTTCAGCCGTTTCTTTACAATTTTTACATGCGGCAAAATGAAGAGGGGTATTCCCATAAATATCTTTGTCATTGACATTTGCACCATGAGAAATAAGAATCTCGGTTGTTTCTTTGCGATTTTCATTGGCTGCATTATGAAGGGCAGTTCTTCCATGTTTATTTTTATCACCGATATTTGCACCATTAGAAATAAGATATTCGATCATTTCTTTACTATCATTGTATGATGCTAATTGAAGTGCTGTATTATCATGGTAATCTTTTTTATTGATATTTGCACCATGTGAAATAAGAACTTTTAAAACTTCTTTACGATTATTTGCTGCTGCATATAGAAGAGCTGTTTCTCCAGCTCTACCTTGTAAATCAATATTTGCACCATGTGAAATAAGAAATTCGACCATTTCTTTACGATCATCTAATGCTGCCATATGAAGAGGGGTATTTCCAAAAATATTTTTGGCATTGATATTTGCACCATAAGAAAGAAGAAGTTCGGCCATTTCTTTGTTATTATGATTTACTGCTTGATGAAAAGCGCTATCCCCACAACAATCTCTAGTATGGATATTTGCACCATGTACAATGAAGTATTCACAAAGAGGTAACATTTCATATAATGCTGAAAGATAAAAACATTCGTTAATATCATTAGTTTGAGCATAATAAACAAAAAATGATTCAAGATTATTATATGTTCCACAATCATATAAACTAATCTCTAAATTGTATTCATTCATCAAGAATGTAACAAAATCAATGTTGTGTGAAATAATTGCAAATTTCATGCATTTTTGATTTGGTTTTTGATATTTCAAACATTCACTCATGATCTCTGGATTTCCGCCTAAAAATGAAAATCGAAGACATTTTTGAGTTATTTTTGAGTCAAATTTCGTTCTTAATAACTTGAAACAATCAACTGCTCCATGGTAACAACATAATTCAAGTAATGAATATCCTTTCTTAGAGTGTGGATATAATTTACTTATAAGTCTTTCGTCTTTATCAAAACCTTCTTTTTCTGTGAATGAGATGAATATTTTTAGGTCGTTATACATAATTGTTCTGTAAATTGTATTTTCTGTATGAACATTGAGATTATCTGAGTTATTTTCTTCAAAATTGGCAGATTTGTTTAATTTAATCCCATATTCTTTATAAAACAGATCATTAAATATATTACAATACATAACCCCTTCAACGCGATATTCATCATATATGTGTTTTGCAAGTTCCAAATATTGCTCTGCATAGCGGTTGTTATAAGGGATAATATTCAAAATATTTTCTGTAATCTTTCTTGGGCGGTATCTCCGTGAATCAATCAAATTTGTTTTGATCATTTGGTAAATTTTGTTTAATTATTCTTTATTTTCAGTATTCAACTGATGTACCGCATTGTATGTATCTATGTCGTATCTGAAGATCCCATGAAAGTCAAAGTATTGCTCAGACATTAAAAAAAATTAAAAATTTATTCCAATTGATTCTTTTGAGAGGCTCTCAAATAACTCAATTGGAAAATATTTTCTATTCAATTTTGAGAGAATGATGAAAAAAGATTCATAATTTTATGTATAGTTTACAAATATCATAAATTTTTCGAAAAAATTTGTGAATTGTAAAATTTTTCCATTTTTCAGTGTTTCGCACAACATTGAATTTAAAATAGTTTCAGCGTTTACTGCTAAAATTTTTAATTTGTACATCCAAAGTGAGCACTCTTTAAATTTCATTTAAAAAGTGTGCGTATTGAATTAGTTCAAATTAAATTTTGATACCCTGTCAAAATTTTGAATGAATTTATATCCAAAATAAATTCTGGAATTAATTTCGGAGAAGCTATTTTTTTGGATTTTGGAGATCCCCACCGTTATTTCTCCAAACGGAATCCCTATTATGATTGTTCGGAAAGTGCGATTTCGTCATTATAGTTTTTTCCCAAATCTCCTAGATTAGAAGTGCTCCCACTCCCAATATTAACAGCTTAGCTTATCTGCTCATTCTTGAAAATAAGATTGTCATGGAGAATTTCATATTGGCAAAGGTTCAAGAGCGGGTCGCCTTAATTTTTTATCATTTATAATAATAAAAATTCTTATTTACAGACTATACATGTAATCATCGAGAAGCATTATATTATAGGCTAATGGACTTTTTGCAAAGCTAGTAGTTAAACATGTATATATTTCATTGAAAGGGAGGAAAATTGGTCGGTCCGAGCCCTTATAAAAATTGATGTCTGATCAAGACATTGATACAAATAAATATTGTGAACTGAGAAGTATACATAAACATCACATCGACTTGTACAATATGTTGTATCAATTAAATACCAAAAACGAAGAGGAATTAAACTCGATTTACAAAATGATCAAAACAGAACTGATTGAATCAAATAAGCATCTCCCAAAAATATTATAAGAGATATTTTACAGATTATTCCGCATAACAACCGCTCTACCAAGTCATATTTAGCTCTTGCAAAACTCATATCTGATGATTATCATGTAACAGATATCCAAACGATTCCAACCATTTCCAATTATCTGTTTTATAAAGAATATGGAATCAAATTATACAAATTTGATGATTTCAAATCAATGGAATCTGAAAATCTAGATATTCTGGCAGAAAATACAATTTACAGGGCAATTATGGATAATGATAAAGATAGATTCATCTTCCACGCGGAAAAAGAAGGTTTTGATAAAGATCAAAAAATTAAAAGCGAATTATTACCATATATCGACTATGAATATTCATTACTTGAATTATGTTGTTACTACGGAGCAGTTGACTGTTTCAAATTATTAAGAACTAAATTTAGGTCAGAAATAACCGAAACATGTCTAGAATTTTCATTTTTAGGTAGAAATCATGAGATCATGAGTGAATGTTTGAAATATCAAAACCCAAATAATGATTGCATGGATTTTGCAATCATTTCACATAACATTGATTTGTTACATTCTTAATGAACGAACACAATTTAGAGATAAATTTAGATTGTTGTGCAACATATAATAATCTTGAAGCATTTTTAGTATATTTCGATCAAACTAATGATATTAACAAATGCTTTGTTCATTCACCGATTTTTGATATTCCATCCCTTTGTGAATATTTTCTTTCTCTTGGTACAGATATCAATGAAAAAGGTGAACATGGAAAAACCGCTCTTCATATTGCAGCTATTAATAATTGTAAAGAAGCGGCCGAATTTCTTCTTTCGCATGGTGTAAATATCAATGCAAAAGATGAAAATGAAGAAACTGTCCTCCATATGGCAGCAGAAAATAATAGCAAAGAAACTGTCGAACTTCTTATTTCATGTGGTGCAAATATCAATGAAAAGGATAAACATGGATTCACAATCCTTCATTATGCTGCATATAAAGATAGTAAAGATACAGTCGAATTCCTCCTTTCGCAGGGTGCAAAGATATATGAATCAGTGAAAAATGGATTAACGGCTCTTTCTTTTGCAGCAATTAGAAATTGTGTTGAAACAATTGGGCTTCATCTTTCACACGGAGTAACTATCAATGAAAAAGACGCAAACAGAAAAACTCCTCTTCATTATGCCGCAGAATATAATCACAAAGAAACAGTCGAATCTCTTATTTCAAATGGTGCAAATGTCAATGAAAAAGATAAAAATGGACAAACCGCACTTCATATTGCAACATATAATAATCGTAAAGAAATCGCCGAATTTCTTATTTTACATGGTACAAATATCAATGAAAAAGATGAAAAGGGAAGAACTCCTCTTCATTATTCTGTATTCAAGCATAACCAAGAAACAACCGAACTTCTTATTTCAAATGGTGCAAATGTCAATGAAAAAGATAAAAACAGAATAACAGCTCTTGATATCGCATTATACTATAACCTGGGAAATATGGAAGATTTTCTTCTTTCACATGGTGCTAAATTATATTGAAGAAAAATTTTAGAAATTTAAAATTAATTAAATATTTTTTAATATGCTGTGCACTTTTTGTAAAACCTTATCAATTATATTAATTTGCAAACAATATTCCCTCGACAAGTCTGTTATGATGAACTTGAATTTTGTTATTTTATTAAAAATTTAGATCTATGAAATAAAAGATTACAAATTATAATTAGAACTTAAGAAAATAGAGAGATTTTTAAAATTTATATCAGAAACTAACAAATAAAAACATTTCAGTAATTCGTAATTAATCAGAAAAGGGAAAATAAATAGTACATTCATACAGTAATCTTTGATATCGCTTATTTTTTGACTTTTTATCAAATTTTCATATTATAAACCAATAATATAATACAGAATTGAATCAATTGATTCGGTTGAGTGATTTATGTTAATTTGTGATCGCTAGGCCTTACAATTTCGAAAGAATGTATCAGATTTTATTTGATAAGCATTTTCGACCTTTTATCGCTTTGGGAGGGCGCGAAGTGCACCTCAAAGCGAAAGAATCCAAAATCACCCGATTCTTCATTTTGAGTTCGAAATCTCAAACTTTTCCCATATAATAACATACTTTTTAATATAAATTTGGGGGTGAAGACATTGCGGATCGAAGACCTAGACCATATATGTATATAACCCATGAGTGGAAAAAAAAAATTAATTTATAAAAAATAAAACGTACAAAAAAATGATTTATTCTTTTGGTCTAAGGAAGTTGTATTTGATGCTTCTAAGTTGTTGTAAGATTGCTGGTAAACTCTTCAAATTTTCATTATTTTGGAAGCAATTTACGAAATTCTGAACTAATTCTTGGCCAGCAGCAAGAGGAGCGATTACTTCTGCGCATAGCTCTGCGAAATTTGGTATTTTTCTGCAGAAATACGGCATTAATGTCTTGTATTGGTTAATCATGTCATATCTATCAGCGAACAGATATGAATGCAAGTACGGGAACAATGCCTGAACAGCGAAACCTTCTCTTGGATGGGAAAGAAGCTTGTTCATGAAATCTATGATTTCGATATAAACGGAATCGAAAGAAGGGAAGAAGGACATGTAAGTAGTGATGAACTGGATGAATCCTTCGAACTGTTCTTGAGGAATTGTGAGGTAAATGTTCTTTGCGAAGTTAATAAAATCAGAAAAGCCTTTTGTGAAGAGCTGGAGGTTCATTGTTGTATAGTTGAACTGTATTAATTGGTTGAGAAGGGTTTGAGCTTGATTAAAGAGTTTGTCAAAGATCATTACCTTCATTTCATCTGATTTGTATTCAACTGGGCCATCTGAGATAGCACGCCTTGCTAGGCATGATAGGCCGGATAGAACTGATATGTCGCCATTCAATGAGAAGGCTTGCTCGAACAGTTCAACGAATCTTGGCCCGGAAAGTACTAAAATATTGAGATAGGTACCAAGGAGTTGATCATCGTAAGGGAATTCGGTAAATATGGTGGATATAATATGCATTACATCATCTGTAATGATCGGATGCTCTTGGGAAGAGAAGAATTTCGAAATATTATAAAAAGTATTGCGGCGCATTGCTCCTGATTCTTGAATCATGGAGAAAATGACTTGCAAGAGGCTCTCATATATGGATTCTTTGATACTCGGTTCGTATCTATCGAAAATTCGACCAGCAATTCCACAAGCAACAGAATTGTTCAAAGAAAGAAAACCAGCAATGAACTCAGCTGATATCTGTTCAATATTGAATGTATTCTTATTAAAAACTTGAGAATTACAGTAAAATTGCATCAAATTCAAAATAGCCAACCTGGCTTCACTATCTTCAGGAAGGAATGAAATAATACCTGCTACTGTTTGAAGTGCAACACAAATATCTGGGCTTTTTGTATCTGGTGACCTCGGGAAAAGGGAATTTGAATAGGAGATGATAAGGGGTAATTGTGTGGGTAAAAATCCATCCGACCAATTTTCTGGGTTTGCGATATATGTGAAATTCTCAAGGATATCTGAGAAGCGGTTTAATAATTCTAAGGAAGGATGCAAGTTTTGTGTATCCGATATCTTGTTGACAATTCTCAAGCATTTTGTTCTGAATATCATGATAAATTGAAGAATTGTCGTTTGTGCGGCTGGATCTTCAGTATTTACTGAGCCAATAAAATCTTGTAGAGCTTCTGTAGCGAGTTCAAAGTTCCTTTCGCAGGAAGTTTCGATTATTTTCATCAATGAACAGATATGTTGGGGCGGACTGATATAAGGAGCATCGCGATTGAATTCATACAGGCTTTGGAGTGCAGCCAAGCAGATTTCCTTTGAATTATTACTAAATCTTATTACAATTTCGTTTAATATTGGAGAAACTGATATAATAATGGATGGATTGTTGTATTTGAAGTATAGCATTGCTAATTCGAACAATGTTTCGTAGATATTTTTGTCATTTTGGAAAATTTGGAAAATTATTAACATAATTTTGGCTCCAGGGATTAATTGTTCGACCTGGTTCAATGAAAGTAATACTTCGAATATATCTACGGTGTTGACGAAGTTATATTTTTCGTCATCCGATAAAGGAGACTGTAGAACGAGATTTATTCCTTCGAGGGTCTGCTCTGGATGACTCTGGAGACCATTGAAGAAGTTATTACGTAAATTATCGTCATTAACCCATTCATTTGAAAAAGCGATTGAAAAGTGACCCAAAGCGATGTAAGAAAGTGGATTTCCTGCATCCATGCTACTGAATATGATGTTATTGAATAAATCAACGATCTGATATCCGTGTAATTGTTGAATATAAGTAACATTTTCTGTAAAGTTGATTAACTTGGTATCTTCGAGTAATAAGCACATACCAATGATGAACAGAAGAGCTTGAGAGATATGTGCATCATCAAAAAATGTTTCTTGGAAAAAATTTGGCCAATGATCAGGAAAAACTCTATGAGCGAAGGCTGCTTGAGCGTAGCCCATTAATGTTTGAATCTCTAATGGATATTTGCTGAAGTTTTGTACGCAAAAAGTAAAGAGAAAATCACGAACTAAGTTAATTGTATTTTGCTCTTCTGACAATGCGTTCCAATTGAATTTCAGCCAGTACGCAATGTTCTTAAGAGTAAATTCCTTCGTACTTTGCTTAGTAAATGAATCAAACCCAGATATTGTAATTTCAATGGAAAAAACAGAGCTAAAGATGGTATTTAGTGATTGGTACATAGCATGGGATTTAATGTCATCTATGACCTTTGTTGTATTACCTAATTTCTCAATATTGTCCTCAAATTCAGCAATTTGATCTGGATCCATTGTTTAAAAAAATTTATTTGTCACTTTTATATTAGGCAAGTCACTTTTTAACCCTACGATGACTTTTTTTTATACATTTCTCCTTATCTAAATTGGTCATTCCAATACATAAGGCTAAAGGTTTAAATGGTCAAAGGATGCAGATTGGACAATTCTGGAGTCATTTTGGCAACTCTCATAAAGTTTCTGGCAAAAATTGGCGTCCGAAGGGCGCTAATTATTCCTAATGGAATACATACATCAGAGTTATAAGTATAAAAATCAATCTATGGTTAAATACTTAATATTGATTTTTTTATAACTTTACTAATATGCCCATTGCATAATATGATCATCACAAGAACGAGTTCTGATCATATGTTCAATCCCACCTTATGTTGACCAATCACATAAAAAAAGACGAAAAAGAAATCAAAATTTGAGATATAGTACGAAAAAAAGGGTCACTTTAAGCCAGTATGATACGGCCTTCAATTCTATTGTTTAGGGTTGATTTTCAACGACTCTTCATGACAATTGTCAGAAATTTAAATTAAAGTCAGATGGGCGTAAGTGCATCCTTAATGTTTTTGAATGTATATATGATAACAATATATATTTTTTATATAAAAACAAAAACTTGATGATATGATCGAATTGATAATTTATCTCATATCCTAAAATTTCATAAAAAGTACATCATCATAAAATCCAATATGTTTTCCATCTATGACCATCAAAAAAATGTTGAAAATGGTTAAGTAGGCAGTTATATTGATACTTTTTTAGAAGGTACCAAAAAAGTGCCGGAAATTCAAGAGAACAAAGTGACCTCACTCACAAAAAAATGTGATCTAAGCTTTCTCTTTATGATTTTTAGAATTGTTACCTGATGTAGATATCAGATCCATAGTTAGGTTGCACTTTATACTTAACGTGCATCATTCTCAGACATACGATTATTTTTGATTCAAATGCTGTTCGGCATTAAAAGAATTCTTAATTAGGTAAGCGAATATTGTGCATCATCAAAAAAACGATAAAAGAGATGCGAACAATATTTATAATCTAGCTACTAATATTGGGAGTGGGAAACATTCTGAGAAAAAAGGGTATAGGCTCACAAACATCTGAAAGATAATAATAATAAAAAATAATATAAGATCAGGATATTTTGGAAAAATATTATATACATAACTCAATGCATTATTAATGCCTTGAATAGCAATGAATTGAAATACTTTTTTCAAATACTTGTCAAGTATGATACTAAAGTTTTCATTTTTCGGTCTACGTTGTAGTTCATCTATTCCAGGTTCATTTCGGTCGTATTTAAATTCAAACTCTTCTTCATCTAATGAGATAGTTTTTTTAATCGGAATTTCCATATATTTATCAGCTAGTTTAAAAATTAACTTTTCATAAAGCCAATGTAATCCAATTATGAAAAGGAATATATATAAATATTGACCTTTTTTCCCAGTAATAAATTTGAAAAAATTTGAATTTTTTTTGTTAATGCAAACCAAACGTGTATCAGGGCTATCATATACAAGCTCACATTAAAAATTAAGTCTTCTGTATTGTATTTCCTGATTTAACTCTTGAACCGAATTTTGGAAATGTTCATTGGCATCATTATTTAATACGTATTTTTGTTTCAATAGATATATGGCTATTTCATTTTGATTGTATGAAAGATTTAAAGGTTGCAATTCCCATGATCCGTAACTAAAATTGTATCTCCTTTTTACCTCTTCTTCATTACTTTGATCTCGTTCTATTTCAAAATAAGAAATTATTGGCTGTTGAGAAAGGAATGAATTAATGTATTCTTCATTATTTGTATTGCATAACATATTAAAGAATCTCTCTGATCTGGGAAAGAAAATGATAACTACCTTTCTAAATATAGCAGCTAGGAGAAGTACAATTGCTAAAACATTCAAATAGTATAAAAGAAAACCCATCGAAGTTTTGGAAATTTAATGATTTTTGAATATTCATTGAAAATTTTGTCAACTTTTTATTTCAATTCAAAAAAAAAATGAATTTTGATACACCAAAGAGATTATTCATGAAGATTCAATGTTAAAGGAAATTATTTCATCTGCATTTTATGGTTCAAAGATTAAAAGTATTTTCATTCCTCAGCATTTGACATCAATGGATTCTTCACCATTTTTATATTGTAAATAAGAAAATATCAAGTTCTTAAAACTGACGGCAAAACAATATATAAAGACAACAATGCGACAATTTATATTGTTTCTGCATATTTTAGTGGTGAATATACAGTACCATCATTTGTTAATAAATTATTTGGAGCATACTTTAGAGGAGTTCCTATGAATTGAATAAATTGAAATCCCACCTGGAATCACTAGAGTGCCATCAAGCTTCTATTCTGATTGCCACTTATTAAAATCAGTTAATCTTTCAGATAACATTATGTCAATAGAATCATATGCATTTAATTCATGTTTACAACTTAGCAATTAAATATTACCATCTAAACTTGAAAGCATCGGGGGTTATGCTTTTCAAATATGTCAAAATTTAAGGGTGCACCCGTATGTACGTTTATTTGAGAGGAGGAGGATTACCCTCTCAATTTTGAGGGATTCGTTAGTTTATTTTCTCGATGAATATGCAATAAAATTTGATTTTTACCTTATCAATATACTTCATATAATATACACATGTTCATGTAAAAACTTTTTTCCAAAATCCTCAGGAATTAAGGGATTTTTGAATTTTAAGAATTTTTTTCGAATTTTTTCGAAAAAAAAATATTTTCAGAACAGCCTTAACGGCTAAGATTTAGGAACAATGTTAAGTATCATAAAGAAAGGAGGTCTGATATAGACAACATATATCGTTGAAGGTTGAAAAATCTCTAATATTTGAGCCCAAAATTTCAAATTTTAATTTTTTGAAAAAAGAGGCCACCCGTATGTACGTTTATTTGAGAGGAGGAGGATTATATTTTTGAAAGGGTGAAACATTATGAATATGTTAATTATATAATAATATGTATTATTATAAAAAAGAAAAATAAAGCACGTTAAAATTTTTCTTTCTTGATTTTTTACAAAATCTACTTAGAATTATGCAAAATATGACTAATTTTTAAATATTACCATCATCTTTGATAAATTTGAATATATTTGATTAAAATTCTCGATACTACTAAATACAAATGAGTACTGACTGCATAAAATGATATAATCGATTAGTACGATAAGAATTGAAAATTCAAGAAAACATGACATTTTTTTGAATGAAAAAACGATAACTTATGTCAAAAAAGATCAAATTATAAGAACTTGCGAAAGTATTAATTGATGTTTATGCTTATCCAATTATATAATTAATCATTAAAGCATATTATCATTGATTTATTTTCTATTATGTGTTGCAGGAGATGTTCGAGGTGTTACATTCTCTGATAATTTCGATCGATTAATCCATGCACCTCCATCTTTAAGTGGTGAGTATGTTATCAGAAGTTCAGTTGTTGAGATCTCAGGTGGCAACACACTTGATGAGAGTCCTTTCAAAGAATGTCGTTCTAAACTCACATCGATCCGATTTGATATTTCAAGCAAAGTCAGATCAATTTGCAAGTTCTGTTTTTCCAGTTCTTCTCTTGAGACTGTTGACATGGAACAATGTACAGAACTAAAAAGTCTGAACAATTCCTTATTCTCGAGATGTTCCAAACTTATATCGATCAAAATGCCTCCAAGAATCACTCGGATTGAAGCAGGTGTATTTTATAAAAACACCAATCTTTTTACACTAACTCTTCCTAATACTGTTGAAATTATTTACGGCAGCACAAATATTGATGATGCTACATTTGGAAATGCACTATCTGAAATTATTATTTCTGAAGATTCCATGCTTAGGCAAATTATCTCGGCAGCTTTTTCTGGTTCCATGATTAAAAGTATTTTCATTCCTCAATATTTGACATCAATGGATACTTCACCGTTTTTATATTGTAAATTAGAAAACATAATAATTGATCCTCGAAATCAAGTTCTTAAAACTGACGGCAAAACAATATATAAAGACAACAATGCGACAATTTATATTGTTTCTGCATATTTTAGTGGTGAATATACAGTTCCATCATTTGTTACTAAATTATTTGGTCAATGCTTTAGAGGAGTTCCAATAACAAATATTATTTTTCCTAATCATTCAATTGAAATGAATAATTTCTGCTTTGGCGATACTAATATTGTTAATTTTGAATTTTCATCTGGAATTACTAGAGTACCATTAAGCTTCTTTTCTACCTGTCGCTTATTAAAATCAGTTAACCTTTCTGAAAGCATTAAATCAATCGAATCATATGCATTTAATGGTTGTTATGCACTTGATAATATAACATTTCCATCCAAACTAGAAATCATTGACGATTATGCTTTTCAATCATGTATTAGTTTGAAAAAGTTGGTTTTTCCGCCAGCTTTGAGAGAAATAGGACAGTCCGTGTTTAAAAGCTGCAATCTTGAAATTGATACAGATAGTAATGATAATTTTTTGTATGTGAATCATATGCTATTCTCGAATAACAAGAGTTTCCTCACAGAGAGTTTTGGAACAGACATTAATACTGCTTTGACAATTCCAATCGAATGTGTTTCAATCGGAAAGAACACATTCTGGAAGAAAGATCTCAAGAAAGTCACATTTGCAGGTAGTAGTGTTATCAGCATCAACGAGACAGCATTTAGTCAATCAAAAATTGTTGAGATATACTTCCCATCGAGTCTTCAAACACTCGGTAATGGATGCTTCATGTCATGTTCGCTCTTGACAACTGCATCATTCAGTGGGACATCAATCAAATCGATTCCTGATGACTGCTTCCGTGATTGTACAAAACTTACTGACATCGTTCTCCTTTCTTCGATAACATCTATTGGAAGTTATTCATTCTATAACTGCGTTTCGATTGGTGATATCGGAATTCGTGATACGCAAGTATCGAAGATCGGAAGATATTCATTCAGTTTTAGTGGACTCACTACATTTGAATCTTCTAATTGTCTGTCAGAACTACTATTGAACTCATTTGAGTCTAGTTCAGTTTCTCGTGTTTCTATCTGTTCAAACAACATTCCAGATGGATGTTTCCATAACTGCACAAATCTTGTCAGTCTCACTCTTCATGAAGGCATCGTCACACTATCTAGCACATGCTTCAAGGGATGCACAAAACTCGAATCTTTCACAATCCCGAGTACAACTACAACGATCAACTCTTTCGCATTCCAAGGATGTTCTTCTCTGAGCTCTGTCACACTCAGTCAAGGAAGTGTTCTCAGAGAAGTTTTTGGAGGCGCATTTGCAGACTGTGATCTTCTTGAGAGCATCATCTGCAACAGTGCTTCACACACGTTCAGGAACGGCGCACTCATGGATGCTGATGAATCTAATCTCATCGTTTTCATCCCATCAAGCAAGATCACGACTTTCATTGTTCCTTCAACGATGAAAACAATTGGTCAATATGCATTCATGGGAAGCCGAAATCTCATCCGTGTTATATGCAACGGCGACACTCTCACAACTATCGGTTTCATGTCGCTCACTAACTGCGTCAGCCTCTCATTCCTATACGTGTCATCGTCGAGCCTCACAACGATTGGTGATCATGCATTCGATGGATGTCCGAAACTTCGCAAGTGCGGGAGTGTTCAATGTATGAAGAACAAGAGAAACATGTTTATTGAAAAAGACATACCTTCGATCTCTTTTATTGAAGTTTGTTCAAACTACGAGCTCACATGCAAGATGCAAGGCATATATACATTTACATTCTTACAAAGCACTGCTGTATTTATTCTAATGTATTTATAAAAGATATTGTAATAATATTCATTCATTTTATATACACATATAATTAATTAAGGAATTCATTAAGCAACACAAGCAAATTCTAAGTAGATAACTTTGATTAATCAGAAAAATTGTGTGTTTCAAAACATAATATATAAGAATTATTAAAACAATATATTTATTCGGTAAATTCTACAACACTATCTATACTACGCATCCTTGTAACAACCATAGGGAATTTCAGATGATTGTTTTCAAAATTCTTGAATGCGGCCTTAACATATGTATGTGTCGAAGTAGGTCCATATTTGTAGTCACATATCATGAGAGTTTTTTGGTTGTTATTATCTAAAAGAATTTGACTGTTTCCAATATGGACAAATCCACATCTGAAGATAGGTAAATATTCTATCTTGTGTGAGTTAAGGAATGCCATCTTGCTGGTGACGTTTTCTGGAGGAATCTCAATTTGATTCATGAGTTTATCGAGTTCAACATCTGATATATTGTTGTATTCATCCATTAACCGTGTAAACTCTTTATAATTCTTCTCAATCTGTTGAGATATCTCTTGATCAACAAAATTATTTTCTTGGATCAACAATTCATCGGATTTGCATAATTTCATGTAGTGACCTGGTTGTTGTTTTATGTTAAAATACAAACTAAGTGGTTTCTTATCAAGTTTTGATACAATTAAATTGTGAATTTCTTTTCTTTCGTAAAATAGACGTTCTAATTCCTTTTCAATTTTGTTTCTAGAATTTGTATACTCTTCTAATTGCTTCTTAACTATTGATCTGTAACTATCATAATCAGGTTCATAAACATAAGGGATATTAATGTACTGTGATGCCATAAACAACTTGTTGTTGATCATTCCTGTGTAAGTTACATCTCCAACTGATGAAGTAATGAAGTTTGGTTGTGTTTCTTTGAGATAGTCCAAAAAATCTGTCATTAATGCCTTGGAATCCATAAAAATGTCTTCTGTATTGTATTTGTCATTGAACAATTCGTAGAATAAGATTGTTCCTTCTGATCTTTCTCTATTAAGTAAATTTCCAAGAGCTCTTACTCTATAATTCTCTTCATACTGTGCTCCTATACAAAAGCAAAGGAAATCATAGAGAAATTGGGCCAAAACTGGTTTGTATAACAGTAATGAATAGCAAATTGATGTCAATAGATACTGTATCTCGGTTCCTTTGTAACAATTCTTGACATTTATCATTGTTACGCCATCAACTTGTGTTACTACTGAGGATTCTTTCTTATCAACTTTAATTTCTTCTAAAAGGAACTGTGCAAGCATTGAAATGTAGTTCTGGCCAAAGCAACATGATGTATTTGGCATAATTCCAGCTCTCTTCTTGATTAAACACTTCAATTTTGAAGTTCCTAAGTTGGTTTGATCATTATTTTCAATATTTTCGAGAAATACAACTACATCATTGAACTTATCCTTGTATCCTTCTAAGAACTTAATAAATTCGTTGATTTGAGATGCATGAAAGGTTTTATCAGCTCTAAATCCATTTTGAATCATGATCTTAAAGTCTTCAATATGCTTGATCCAATCTCTACTCTCGAGATCATTACGTTTCAGAATGCAATACCATGATGGATAGAGATGTGTATAATAGGGCAAACATTTATACTGATTCAGATTGTGATATACTGCAAATATTGGTATCTTATCTAATGTTATTGAAGACCCGTCAATAACTTCGCTTGAGCTTTCATAGTTCGTGAATTCATGAAACAATTTTATAGCTAAGTCTTTTGATAATAATCTAACTTGTTCTGGGATATGAAAGTCAAGTGTTTTAGCGAATTCGTCATAAGGAATATTGTACATCTAAATGTAAAATGAAATTTGTTTAGATAAATTCTGCCTGAAAAATTTTTGACAAATTATTTCAAAAAAATTTTTGACTCAATAAAAATAAAATAGAGAACACGTTACTACGAAACAAATTTATGATGAGTTTAATTTCTGTCTTCGTAAAAATGATCAAACTGGAATTTTGAGAAATTACGTAAACTTGACAAAAAATTTTTCCAGAAGTGAACGGCAAGAGGGGCATATAAAACTGAAATTAAGAGCACCCAACCAGAATAGTTTAATTCCTATCATGATTTCCTATTCGTGCACATAGCTGATGAATTCCAACTATCAAATGACCCTTCATAATAATAATTTTTTTCATTATTCAGTGAATGTCACCAAAATCGAAAATTTATCAAGGTGATAATCAGCAAAACAAAAAATCTTTAGAATCGCAGTATTGGCTTACAATATACTCAACTTATGAAGATTTTTTCAATCAATATCATCGCTGAATTTAAATCATCAAAGTTAATGCTATTCTATTACAAAAACTTTATAAAACTTTATGTTATCAAAATCACTGCCTATTACTTATTTCTGGTACTCGAGAGAAAAATTAATTTAGGTAATTAGAGTTTCGCGTTTTTCGCGTACTAAATACAAACAGTTTATAATTAAAAAAATTATAAAATAAGTACAGTTGATACCTTTGTTTGCATTGCATCTATCTGCTGCATTAAATCGACTTCGTCTTCGGTATCAGAAAGAACGAAATCTGTATTATCATGTTCATAAACACCTTTATAAACTTCTCTTTGTTTTTCTTTTGTTGGTTTTATCTCTTCGTTGAGAGAGAATATTTCAAGGACATCTTCTTCAGGTGCTTCCTCTTCTTCTTGAACTGATTCTGAATATTCGTAAATTGTTGATTCATCTGATTTAGGCTCTATCTTCTGTATAACGACCTTTGGCTTCCTTTTCAGGCAAATAACAACAGTAACAATGATGCCTACAACAGCTGCTGATAATGCTGTTACAACTAGCCATGATAATGTATTTATCTTTCCTCCAGGAGTTTCAAAAAGTAAATTTGCATTATCTATCGATGGAGAAGGAGTTGGAATAATAACTACAACAGCATTAGTTGTTTCTTGTGGTGTTTCTTGAACAGTTCGTGGCGGAGCAACTGTTTCGACTGGTGTACGTGGTAATTCGCCATAAGGTGACGAATGAGGAGTAGAATGTGGTGTAGAATGAGCTGTTGAATGTGGCGTTGAATGCGGCGTTGAATGCACTGTCGATGCTGGAGTACTGTGGGCTGTGGAATGTGGAGTAGAATGAGCTGTAGAATGAGGAGTGGAATGTGGAGTCGAATGCATTGTTGATGCAGGTGTAGAATGGGCTGTTGAAAATGGTGTCGAATGGGGTGTAACAAACATAGTTTGAGCAGGTGTTATAGGAGGAGCATCAGTAATATAACTCATTGTTCCGGAATATAATGAAATCGAACATGAACCGATTTGGAATACGGGAAAGTTTGTAGGGATAACTTGTGTAGCTGTGTCGCATCTTGTTGTTGTTAACGATGCAGCGTTTCCATCAAAAACAAACGTATCAAAATAACAGTCAGCTAAAGTTAAGGTACTAGAGAATTGGAGCTTTGCATTGGTATTCTCTGCGAAAAAGCACCATTCCATGTATAATGGGGAATATGCAACTAAAAATTTTTGATCTCCGAAAGTAAGAGAATTATGGAAGAAGTTACTTGTAGATATAACAGAACTTTGCTTAACTTCGAATCAGGTCAGGTAAGTGGGGCTTCCAGGCGCGTTGCGCCCTCTAGCCCCGAAGATGTTTAGTATAAATGAAGTTTTTATTCGGAAAATTGTTAGTCTTCTGGTGTGAATTCGGAGGACTCTTCTTCTTCCTCCATTGCTTCTGGGAAGAAGCCTTCTTCTGGGTCGAAAACATTATATAAATGTTTCACTTTTCACAAATATATATGTTTTCATGCTTTGTCACTTTTCTGTCACTTTTCGGGTAAAAACATTTTATTATTATATATAAATGAATTTTACAAAACCACCGTTACCGTTCTTTGGAAATAAGAGTAGATGTAAAGAATTATATTGAGAGAAACTTAAGAAACTACCGAATGGTCTAACATTTGTAGATTTGTTCGGTGGAAGTTTCTATATATCTCATTTATGTCATACCGTATTCCTGACTCAAAGATTATATGCAATGACTTCGACAACTATATGAACCGTCTCAAACATATTCCAGACACAAACAATATATTTGAAAGAGTTAAAGAAAAAGATACCTATAGGTAAGATGGAACGTATACCATTAGATAAGAAAATAAATTGTGAGAGAGGTTTTGAAAAAAGCAGAATATATAGACTGGAATAGTATATCTGCTAGACTATTATATAGTGGTGCTATAAGAGTTCATGACATTGAAACACTTATGTCAAAAGTTTTTAATCTTAACTATACAAATGTTTTCAAAGAGGACATAGAAAAATATATTGAGGGTATAGAGTTTGTGAGATGTCATTGGACAGAGTTGTATGAAAAATATAAAGACAAGGAAAATGTTTTCTTTATAGTGGACCCGCCGTTCTATACCATGGGATTTTCAATACCAAGTAGACTGGACTTTGAGAGACTCTTTAGAAACTTTAGACGTTATACATAACCATCCATGCTTTTACTTTACATCCGATAAAAGTGGTTTGGAAACCGTTATGAGATGGTTAGAGGACATACATGACTATGAGTTTATATATGACAAGATAGAATATGAGAGAGGTCCTATAAACTGGAGAAAGTGTCACAATAAAGAATTTATTAGTAAGTAAATGTGGTTTGAAATCGGATTGTTAGTTTTAGGTTTTTCCATTGTGTCATTTATTTATTTGACGTGGCAGAAAAGTACAGAGAATAGAAATGAACCAATGCTGCAAATGTTCAGTATATGTACTCGTAAGAGATATTTTTATCTAATATTAAATGGACGCACAGAACTTAGCGAATGCACAGCAACCTGGACAACCAAACCCAGAGAATATTCCAAATGAAGTTAGAATACAAACTGCAATGGCAAACTATGGTCAAGTGCCAACAGATGTACAAATGCAAACTGCCATGTCAAATGACGCTGCGTTAGGTTTGCCACCATGTATGCAAATATGAGATGGAAAGAGTTTTATACAAACCCTGAAGTGGATATAAACAACTTTATGCAGATGACGCGAACACAGGAGTTGACCCAGAATATGTTTTCTACCAGAGGAGAAACAGAATGTATGAGCTCCAGTTAAAGAATGCTATGGAACTCAACAGGAAACGTAAGAGACTAGGCGGACATTAGATTTTACATATAGTAAAATGGGTTTCTTCAGTAAGATAGGAAACTTCTTTCGAAATGTGGAAGAGGTATATGGAATGGAATAAAAACCGTAGGAAGAGGAATTTGGAACGGAGTCAAAATATTGTAAAAGAGTAGGTCAGTTCGTTGGTATTATACCTAAAAGCCCTGAACCAGAAGAACAAGCTCCTGTTATACAACAGCCTGAACCTGCACCACAGTCTAGTTGGCAACAAATCCAACACCTCAACCGTATTAAAAAATTATATTTTTACGTTCGATAGTAGTTGTATATGAAACTAAGTTCTAAGTAAAACGCATGGTATAATGGAATTATTCTTTTTCTTCCATCTGTAGTAAACCATACTTGAAAGTCTGAAATACTTCCACTTGGTGTTCGTATAACTTTGTAGGTTTTTCGTAAAAGTCATTTGCCAAGCATAAGAAAGAGTTTTGAGCGCCAGAAAATGAAGCATGAACAATAATAGCATCTTGGTCGAAAATATTTTTCATATGTTCCATTAGGGTTTCGACTTCATAAATAGTCCGGGTGTACTGGATATGCTGCAGGCTGATTTAACATCCTCATAAATCTATACCATGCCAAGTTGTTATATTTTGTAGAAATATAAACGTTTTCTCCAAGGTCTTCTATTCTATTGATTTTAACAGTTGCATTTTCCTGTCATAAATAATATCGAGATGGTATTCTCCTTCGTCAATGTTATACTGGTTTGCATATTCAATATAGATATCGTTTATTTTTTCTTGAAAAGCTTGAAGAGTTGTTTCTAAGTTTACAAGCAAACTAACTTGTAAAAGTTCCCTGTTCAAATTTCTCATACATACGTTTTTCTTTGTTATAGTATCGAACTTCAAAACCGACGTAAATGGGAAACCATGTATGGCTTCTGAAATGAACTTCATTCTACGAAAGCCAATAGCTTTTGTGACAGATGGGTCTCTTAAACCATCTTAATGGGTAGTCAAAACGATAGCTTCATTGCTTTACGGTATCTGTCTCAAACTTTTGCCGACATTAGTAAAAAGTTCATCTAATGGTTTAGTTGTAGCAAACTCTAGAATTTTCTTTTTCTATTGGAAGCATATTTTATCTAAATAAAAATGTCGAAAGATATTGCTTCCATAAGAGAAATACAACACAACCGACAACTCATTATGCAAGCTCTAAATAAGAACACAACAAAACTTTTCAAACTATTCTAGATATCTGAGTCATTGAAAGGGGTGACTTAAAACTGACATTAACCAATGACAGATGAGTTTTCTGTTTCAAGACAATAAGAACCATACTGTCTGTATAAATCCAACAAAGGAACTTTAAACGAGAAACCTAAAATGAACTTCTTTTGAAAGCAGATGTTGACAACAAAAGCTGACAAAGAATATGTAGACGATGCAATAGCAAAAGAAGAAGAAAAGCTAACAATGCTTATGCAACAAAAGAACATACTCATCCTGAACTAGCAGACAAAACATATGTTGACAATAAAATGTCAAGTGAAGTGACAAGAGCTGAAACGAATATTCTAAAAAGACTCAATAATACATTCTATATCTGATATTACAAACTTACAAGAAACCTTAAACAGTAAAAGTGCCGTTGGACATACACATACATCTTCTGAAATAACAGACTTAAACGTTGCCTTGAAAAGAAAGCAGACAAGAACCATACACATAGTTTCTTCACAAACTGTTGGTATAGAAATATTGAAGGAACGGTTGAAGAAACTGGTGGGGATGCATTATATTGTAAACCTCCTAACTTTCCACAAGGTTTAACATCGGATGACGACATAACGACGATGAGAAACATTTAGATGTAAAAGATGTTTATGTCATGGGGATGAACATAATATTAAATTCACTGCTCAAGATTTATATGACAAGAAAGCAGACAAAACAGAGCTTCAAACATTAAAGACAGAAATACTTCAAACATTATATCCTATAGGCTCATTTATACGTCAATGAATCTACCAACCAGAAAGTAGTATTGGTTTTGGTAACTTTGGACTCAAATAGTCGACAGGTTTTTGTATTGTGCAACTCTTCAAAGGAAACAGGTGGAAGTAAAACGATTCAGGTGAAAATTTACCTGCACACAGTCACTACATAGAATTTAAGTACATCTCAAGCAGGTTGGCATAAGCATAGATATTGGGTTGGTCAGCAATGACAAAAGTAAAGGATATGATGTTAAGACAACCGTTAAGTTGCTATAATTGTTACTGGAGTAACACTGAGGGGAGGAAACCATACACACGCATTCTTCGCGTACAGGATATACGCAAACAACGGGCAAAGTAAAGAATACATGCCACCTTACATGACAGTTTACGCATGGTATAGAAATGCTTAGTCGTCATTTTCAACTTCTTTAGCATATTCGTCAGGAGTTGTCTTATATTTGTTAGGAATGTCTTTGAAAAGTATACCACCTTGAACTTTGACAAGTTTGAAACGAGTCTGACAATAGTCCGTTTTATCTCTGCTTGCAGTGTGTACATTTTGCCATGTTTGCCTAAAACTTCATAATATTCTCTGTATACTTCTTCTATTTTTACGAACACGAATGTGAGTACTATCGGGTTCCCATGTGCACTTAAGTCTCATGTTTCGAATTTATGGTGTTGGAACGAAAATTAAAAAAAATCGAAAAAAATCAAAGATCCATCGATAGCGAGAAAATATTTTACCAACTAAAAAAGCAATTTTTAAAATCTTTTTACATCATTGATAAATCGCATACGATATATGTATACAATATTGAGGCATGTGAACATCTAGTTCCATAGTCAACTCCATATGAAAATGAAAAATTTACAAATTTTCCTAGGGGGTGAATTTTACCTAGAAATCACCACACATAAGGAGATGGAAAGACAACTGGAGATTAAAGTTTATCGTATGTTGTACACCACTAATGGCTAATCTTCTCAAGAAACGTTGACCCTATGATTGAGTATTTCGCCGCGGAGAAAGTGTGAACAATACAAAAAATTGATTTTTCAAAACAGCTGAAAATGAGCGAGGGGAAAAAAAATCAATGAAAGAATTGAAGTCATATTCGATGTTTTAAGAGATACGAATTATTATTGGAATATTAATATCTCACATAAGTAGTTAATGTTACTACGTTATGTAGATTTTTTCGTCTTTAGACACAGTTTCAACTATACTTTGAAAATTCAGATAATATTTTTTACTTCAAATAGTTGTTCGTAGTGGGCACATGTACGGAGTCTAATAATGCATATACTCCCACATGCTCCACACATTGGCCCATACAAAGTTTGCTCGGACGCTTGTGTTATGAGCAAGACAAAAAAATTATCTTGAAACTCGACTCCCCGATTGAATTTTTGTAGACCGTAAAAAATGGACCTTTTGCTCCCTATGGAAAGTTGCAAAACGATTCCAGTTCATGAGTAATGCATCTTCTTACTAAATCTACTCCGAGTCTGGTTATAAACACAGGGGATCACCCAGACGGATTGCACGAGTTAACTAGTGGTTACATATTGATTTGTTCCTAGATTGCGAAATTACAGAGCCGCCTTATTTATATTTGGCATTAAACTTTCGATGACTTCGCGTCATCATGTATTAATAAGGATATTTCAGTGGCATCATAACAAGATTACATTGGAGAAAACCATCTTTAATACATCTTTCTTTAATCGCGACATTAACTGGTTGATGCCTGCCAAGGCAGACACACTTAGTATAGATAAGCATGCAAGTGTTATTCAGGTAACGAAACTGCGAATACTCATTAATACGTCAGAATCTATTTGGCGGCGACCAAAGGTCTTAAATGGATACTAGCAGCACTCGTGGTGCTAATCACATGCGAATGGTTCCCAGATGTGAATATTATGGAAGGAAAAATTATCTTCACTCAGAGGCACGCATTCGACTGAAGCTGACCTATCAGTTGTACTTTATGGGTCTTTCCATAGGTAGGCTTATCACGGGTAAGGTCGGTTACGTCGGACGCGGAGAAGGCGCCTGAGAGATAGCGACTATATCCCACGCGGCTAGCAGCAGGCGCGAAACTTTCCCACTGCGAGACTTTCGGAGGAGTTAATGACAGTTCATTGGTGCTTTGGTACGTGATAGGTATTTCCACCCTACCGATAACCTACAGAGAGGCCAGTCTCGGCCAGCAGCTGCGGTAATTCCAGGCTCTGCGAGTTTTGCTTCCCATATTGTTGCAGTTAAAACGCCGTAGTCTAGTAATTGGCCAGCAAATGGTCTACGTACTTTTTTACGTTCACTGTGAACAAATCAGACGAACTCGTTACAGTATGCGCCCACATGAATGACTTTCAGCGCAGTTATGAAGTCTTTTGTTCTTCCGAAACAAGCAATTCAATGAGAGCCAATCGGTGGGTAGATCTATTCTAGGACGGTGCGAATCGGAGATACTTTTGACTTCATGGAGAAGAACTAGGCGAAGGCGTCTACCTACGAGGGTTTTCTGTCGATGCAACGGCGCGCCAACGTAGGAGTACTCCAACAGAGAATTAGAGACCTGGTAGTTCCTACCTTACAACGATGCGACAGGAGTTTGTCCATTTGTTGAATGGCAGAATCCTTTCCGAGAAACTCAATAGTTTTGGGCTCTGGGGGAAACTACGACCGCAAGGCTGAAACTTTGATAGGAATTGCGAAGGGCACACCAGGGTGGAGCCTGTGGTCTAATTTGAGATCAACACGGGGAAACTTTACCATGAACAGATGTTTTTTATGACTGACAGGCGTCGGGTCTCTTAGGATATGTTTTGTGGTGAATGCTTGGTGTGCGTGGGTTGACCCTGTCTAGCGGTTGATTCACGGCTCTAACGAGGAGATTATCGCCATTATTTATTTGCGAAGTCCTTCGGTTAAAGTTCAATTGAACTCCCTGCAGATGTTTAGCAGTGAAGAGCGGTAGCCCATAAAGGTCCGTGATTTCCCTCTTTAGTGTCTGGCTGGCACGCGTGCTACAATGTAGGATCAAGTAGACTCTCGAGAGTACGCTCATCATATAATCCCTAACCGTAGTTGGGATTGACGTGTTGTAATCAGCGCATGAAACCAGAATCCCTGTGTTAAACTGTGATGTC